>NC_138768.1:632964262-633167773 GCF_965119305.1 Pelophylax lessonae | reverse complement strand
TCTTTTTGACCTCAGATCTCACATTAAATAGGACCTGTCCCTGCTTACTTCTATTACAAGGGATGCTTACATTTCTTGTAATAGGAATAAAAGTGATCAAAAATTATTTTTTTTTAAAGGGACAGTTTAAAAATAAAAAATAAAAAGGGAAATAAATAAGAAAAGAAATTCAAAGTGCCCTGTCCCTCCGAGCTTGCGCGCAGAAGCGAACGCATACGCAAGTCGCGCCCACATATGTACACAGTGTTCAAATCACACAGGTGAGGTATCACTGCAATCCTTAGAGCAAGAGCAGTAATTCTAGCCCTAGACCTCCTCTGTACCTCTAAACTGGTAACCTAAATTTTTAAAGCAACGCCTATGGAGATTTTTAAGTACCAAATTTTGTTGCCATTCCAGGAGCGTGAGCAAATTGAAGCTTGACCTGTTGGGTAGCTATTTACTTGGCGTAACATTATCTTTCATATTAAAGAACAAAATTAGGCTAACTTTACTGTTATTTTTTATTTTAAAAAGTGTATTTTTTATTTTTTTTTAAATGCATTTGTAAGACCGCTGCGCAAGTACGGTTTGACAAAGTATTGCAATGATCACCATTTTATTCTCTAGGGTCTCTGCTAAAAAAATATATATAATGTTTGGGGGTTCTAAGTAATTTTCTACTGATTTTAACTTGTAAACAACAATTGTCAGAAAAAGGCCTGTCCTTTTGGTGGTTAATATGTGTTTATCCTCACCTAATGAAGACATTCCATTAAATTCCAATGGCATGAGAATGTTGAACTGTCCACCCAAAAAGCAGGTTTAATGTGCACTACTACTATCATTTTTGATTTACGTGGAAAAAAAAAAAAGATGTAATGAAATGTTTATTAATAAATTGACCTTATCTACTTATTGATTACTGATAAATGGCAGGTCACCCCACACTGTTCCACACTGATTCTGTATCTAAAATGTGGGTCCAAAGCCTCTGTAGCAAAACAGTTACTGTAACTGGCCGCTGTTAGCCCCTCTCTATTTCTCACTGGCCCATCGCTGGAAGGATTTTTATTTTATCAACTGCATTATGTAAAAACACATATTATTATTGAATTATATGTATGTTAATTGTATTTGCTAGGTAACTCTATTAGCTATTAGACACATTCAATCCACAAATTAAGTCTGACATTTTAATTGCCTTTATTGAAGCAATTCTTCTCTCACTATCCATCTTATGGGAAGTGGTATTTTAACTAGAACAGTTTTACCGGCATGCTGCAAACTTTACATGCCAGTGTTTATGTTCTGAACTAAAATTATCATGTGTCATTTCTACCCTGGCTCCAGAGTGTCCCCGGAGTCCATGCTGTAAAATACAAGACTCATCTTAGACATAAATTAGGCAGGACCTCTGCTTGGGGATGGTGGTTAAAAATAAACTTTATAGCCCAGTAAATAAATTAGGCTCATGCAAAGAAAAATACAGGATCACATAAGATTAGCAAACATGTTATGCATTAGAGATTGACAGAACCAGAACACAGGTAGTTTTTTCTTACGCAAACTATTAAATGTGTTTTTTTTTTAAAGAGTGTGTATATGTGTGTGTATAGTATATGTATGATATTCTACTGCAGTTAAGCAGTACATCCTAGTCTATGACCTACTCCAAAGTACTGGCTGGACAGTAAAGCAATGGAATCACACTGCTAAGGTCATCCCTTTCCGCCAATGTAGGCATTTTCCCAGTGTTTTAATATGATAGTGCTATGCATAGCAATCTAGCCCAAATTGGCTCTCAGAGCTGCTCTATGCTCTCCCAGTGAGTGCTTTTGTGCAAAGAAATATACTTAGTTTCATATAAAAGCACATTTAGGACTTGTTACACTAGCACTAGCGGTTGGGGGTTGGTGAAACCACACGGTTGTGCTGCGCTTTTAACACCACTCAACTGCTCCCTGTTTATCTAAAAGGGAAGTGAGGTGTACACATGCTGAGGCCACAATGTTTGTTTCACAGCCAAGGCAGAAATTATACTCTCTGTCATGTTTGGGGAGCACTACCACTCACCAAATGTGTCCTATTCAAGTGCATTGCGTGCACTTGCAGCTGACGCAAAAAATGTGTTGAATGCATCGCATACTAGCACATTATGAAAGATTTACCCTAAAACAAAGCCCTCCAGCGGCGCGCTGTCATCCCTGATAGGGCTTCCATCTTCACCCGGGCTTCCTTCTGGGTTCGCGGGCTGCGGCCATTTAAATGGCCAATCCATGATGACATCAATCACGCCCATATACGTGCGGGAGTCATGGCCACAGCACAGCTCTCTCAATGGATGGCATACACATAGCTTGCACACAGTTTCTGAAGGAACTTGGCAGGTAGGGTGTTCCAAACATCTTGGAGAACTAACCACAACTCTTTTGTAGGCTCCCTCAAATTCTTTTGTCTCTTCAAGTATGCTCAGACAGACTTGATGGTTTTGAAATCAGGGTTCTGTGGGGGCCAAACCATCACTTCCAGGACTCCTTGTTCTTCTTTAAGCTGAAGATAGTTCTCAATGGCATTGGTTGTATGTGTGGGGTCGTTTTCCTGCTGCAGAATACGTTGGGGCAAACACACACCTCTCTGATGATATGGCATGATGGATAAATACAGTATCTCCCTGTATTTCTTAGCATTGAGGATACCATTGATCCTGACCAAATCTCCAACGTAATTTTTTAGAAATGCAGTCTCAAACTTGCAAGGAATATCCACCATGCTTCACTGTTGCCTACCATTATTGTACTGCTCTCCAGCCTTTTGTAAATAAACTGCTTCCTGCTACAGCCACATATTTAAAATTTTGACTCATCACCCAGAGATGCTGCTATTTTACTGAACCCCAGTTCCTATGTTTTCATGCATGCAGTTGAGTTGCATAGCCTTGTTTCCAAGTCAGAGGTTTGGCCAGACTTCTCCGGACAGTAGGTGGGTGTACCTGGGTCCCACTGGTTTCCAACAGTTATGGGCTGATGGAACTGCTGGATATATACCGATGTCAAAGGGAAGTAAGCATGATGTGTCTTTCACCTGCTGCATTAAGTTTCCTTGGCCAACCACTGCGTCTACAGTTCTTCACGTTTCCCAAGTTTGTGCAAGTGTACAAAGTGTGCATGTGTAGGAATTGATGCTGGTTTGAAGCCAAAGGGTAGTCACACCAAATATTGATTTGATTTAATTTTTTTTTCTGTTTGCTCATTTTGCAAATTGATAACTATATATACAGTGCTCAGCATAAAGGAGTACACCCCAACAGATTTGTCAGAAAACCTTTAATTTCCTTTCAGAATTAACATTTTCTATGGGACACAATACTACAAAATACTTCCACAAATTCAGGCCATTGATTGCAACCAATATTTGTTAATTTACAAAAAATGGAAAAGAATCTGCGCTCGGACAGCAAGAAATTAAAATTAAAATAATAATGAGGATCACTGAAGATAAATGTGAAGGCAGCCAACTAAATGATAGATTACAAATCACATAGGCATATATAAAAAGTGTAGTAGCGCCAAACACTATAACTGATAATAATATTAAACAATGTGGAGTGTCCACAGTAAGTCCCAACAGTCCAAGAGAGATGAGAAGTAGTGGAGACCAATTCCCAGAATCAAAGCCGTGCGGATGAAAAGAAGCCAACACCCAAGCGTGCTGCCGTGTACATCCGGTCCACCTCTGATGATGTCACTTCCTTGACGACACGCGTCAGGTGATCCGGAACGAGCAGCACGCCACCAATACCGCGGTTTTTACCTAATATGCCTGTATACATTCACCAATGTGTGAGTATAATTTTATGCATCTATTAAACTTGAGTTTGTACAGTCTGCACTATGTCCTGCCTCTTTCTTTTGAGGTGAATTGAATATTGCTGAGATCATTACTCTGTCTGGTGTTACGATTTGAGCCTTCATTGCCCTTAACCATGATTTGTTGAGACACTGGGAATTGATGAGTTTATACCGTTGGCACCGTCTGTGATTGATGGCCCAATTTGAGTTTATTTCATCGCCCATATCCATCTAATATCTGGTAAGCAGTTGGCATATTTCCACGCTTGGGTGTTGGCTTCTTTTCATCCGCACGGCTTTGATACTGGGAATTGGTCTCCACTACTTCTCATCTCTCTTGGACTGTTGGGACTTACTGTGGACACTCCACATTGTTTAATATTATTATCAGTTATAGTGTTTGGGGCTACTACACTTTTTATATTTGTTAATTTACACACACAAAAAAGTATTTTCCTAAAAAATGAATTCAAGACCATGTGGCAAAAATGAATTCAACCAATGAAAGTCTTAGGCCCCTTTCACAAGTTCACACCGGAGTCCGTTCTGCTCAGCGGGGGATCGATCCTCCAATACCCGCCAAGCAGGTGGATGACAGCTCCGTCTCCACTCTGTGTGCAGAGAAGGAGCTGTCAGATCCCCGCTGTCCTCTATGGGGAGATCGGATGAGAACGGACTGCCTGTCCGTTCTCATCCGATCCCATCCTCCAGATGGATGAAAAATAGGGTTTCCATCTGTCCGGATTTCACAGACAGGATCGGATCGGATAGCAGTGGGTGTCAGTGGAGATGTTTCCGCTGACACCCGCTGCCCCATAGGGATGTATGGAGCATCCGATCAGGTCCACCTGAAAAACTGACAGGCGGATCGGATCGCCCGTGTGAAAGGGGCCTTAAGAGCAAAGCTAAATTTTAGACAACAAAATCCAAATTATTAAGAATTCAACTACAGGTGAGTCTAATTATTCATTAAACAGGTGTCCAACAGACAGTTGATTTTAAAAGGGTGTTACTTAACCACTTAAGCCCCGGAAGATTTTACCCCCATTCCGACCAGGGGGTATTTTGCGATTCGGCACTGTGTGACTTTAACGGAGAATTGCGCGGTCGTGCGACGCTGTACCTAAACGAATTTGGCGTCCTTTTTTTCCCACAAACAGAGCTTTCTTTTGGCGGTATTTGATCACCTGTGCGATTTTTTGATCACGCGCTATAAACAAAAAAAGAGCGTCCATTTTGCAAAAATAGCAATATTTTTCCCTTTTTTTTATATGAAATTCCCCCCAAAAAAAATGTAAAAATTAAAATTTTCGGCCAATTTGTTTTATGCTACCTATGTTTGGTAAAAAAAATCGCAAAAAGCGTATTTTGATTGGTTTGCGCAAAAGTTATTGCGTTTACTAACTAAGGGAAAGATTTTTGTCATTTTTGTTGTTTTTTTTTAACGCGTAATGGCGGCGATCTGCGATTTTTTTTGCGGTACTGCGACATTGCGGCGGACAGATCGGACCCTTGACTGACATTTTTGACACTTTTGGGGTTACCAGTGACATTTCTACAGTAATCAGTGCTATACATATGCACTGTTACTGTAAAAATACACTGGTAGTGAAGGGGTTAACTTTATTTGAGAGGGAGGGGCTGTGTGTGTCCCTAGGGGCGTGATTCTAACTGTGATTGGCTGGGGCTTCAGCTGTATGCAGAGTGATCAACGGATCTACATAGTAGATCCAGATGATCAGCTCTCATACAGCGAGGAGAATGACAGGCAGCTTGTTTACACAAGCTGCCTGACTTTCTCCCTCTCCCCCGCCGATCGCAGAGTGGCCGGCGGACATCGGGTCCGCCGGTCACACGCGCGGGGGGGTCCGTGACCACTCGGGAGCGGGAGCGCGCCTCCGGGGGCGCGCGCTCGCTCCCTAGACCCTCACAAGCTAGTGACGTAGCCCTACGTCACTTTGCCTGTGAGGGGCTGACCGCCGACGTAGATAGTCGTGCGGCGGTCGGCAAGTGGTTAACAAAGAAAACCCCTTCCCATTTCATGCTGTCAGCAATGGCACCACATGGAAGAAAAATGTCACAAGGCCTGAGAAAGAAAATAAAATTAAAACGCTTTAGTTTTCAGAGTATTGTAGCAAAAGTGATACAAAAATATAACAAAGATGGAACTGCAACCATTTCATAGAGACATCCAGGACATCCATGGAAGTTAACACTTTGACAGGAATGTCTTCTGATGGGAAATCTCTGTGCAAGTTCACTGCAGTTAGCTAAAGAAGTAGAAAGCCAAACTGGGGTGACTGTGTCCTGTGACACAATACAGTGTACATTCATACCTGACAACTGTCCCATTTTTTCAGGGACAGTCCCAGCAAATAGGACCCTGTCCCGGGTAATTTAATTTGTCCCGGCTGTCCGTAATGCCGGTTACGGGCAGCCAGTGCCCGTAAAAAAAATGGTTGCGGGCCGACATCGTAACTGCGCATGGGCCGTTCCGATGCCTGCCAGGCTTGGGAAAGCTCGTACAAGCTCGGCCAGGTGGGTGCATGCGCAGTTACATAATGGCGCCGCCTGGCTCCATTTTTAAATCAAAGGCACTTGTTCTCAGGCCTCCACAGTCAGCTGCAGAGCAGAGAAGGACCGTCACCCGGAAGTACTGCTGGACACTACTTGCCCCTTGCAGGGGATGAACATATTCTGTGAAAGGTGAGAAAGCCTTTCATTTTGAATGGGTTTGGGGGCCAGTCTCTGACAAGTAGAAGCATTCAAAGGAGAAAATGTAAGAGATAGGCAGAGGCACTTCCTGGAATGAAATAACAGGGCTACAAGGACCATTGGAAACTTATTCTGCATCTACTACCCTTCATCAAAAATAAACATAAGATTTATGAGTGCAAGGCGTCGCTTACAAAAATAATGGTATGCATTAAAACTTGGAAAAGCATATATTGAAAGAACCATTTTAAATTACAATTTCAGCCTTAGGGAGGGCAAATGTAACCAAAGTGTTTTCAATGAGCATGTGTCACTTATGATATAATTCATTAAATGTGCACCTCCCTTTTCAAATTCCTGCAATTCTCTCTTTATTGAGTGGACCCTGTAATCTGATGACAAGTAGGTGTAGAGTAATTATGTTGAGTGGGCGGAGCTTCAGGGGAGTGGGTGTGGTAAGTAATTGATAGCTGTGCTGCAAAGTGTCCCTGGAAATTGTTTTCAAATGTTGGCAACTATGTACATTTCAGAGTAATATAATGCATGGGTGTTGTCAAGGAATGAAGCCTCTCCAAAAGCCCATGTACAAAAAAGCTTGTCTAGAATTTGCCAGGACCCATGCTGAAAAAGAAGAAGACTACTGGGACTCTGGAGTGATGAGACCAAGATACATGTTTTTGAAACTGATGGCTTCAAAACTTTATAGCACAGGTGAGGAGTACAAAGAAAATGCATGGTGCCTACAGTGACACATGGTGTGGGGCTGCATGAGTGCTGCTGGTGTCGGGGAGCTGCATTTTATTGATGGTATCATTAATTCACAGATGTACTGCTCTTTATTGAAAGAGAAGATGCTTCCATCACTCTGTGCCCTTGGTCATCATGCACTTTTCTAACAATGACAATGATCCAAAACACACATCTAAGGCCACTGTTGCATTTCTGAAGTAGAATATCATGTAGGTCATACAAAATACTAGATATAGTAGTTTTTGTTGTGGGGTGTATTCATTTTTGCATTAACTAATTTGAGAAAAACTGACGATTTTGTAATCTAACTTATATCATTAGTATTACTTTCTTGTAATGAGCTAAACAAATGTTCTATAATGCTCAGTTTTGTAAACATTTTGGAAATTGTTCTTGTGTTCATTGAGATATTAAAATCTTACTTTCCAGAAGGGGTGTACTGAAAAGGGGTGTACTCATTTATGCTGAGTACTATGTGTGTGTATATATGTATATGTATGTGTGTGTATATATATATATATACAGTATATTGTCAAAAGTATTGGGATGCCTGCCTTTACATGCACATGAACTTTAAAACTTTAATGGCATTCCAGTCTTAAGGGCCATACACACTATAAGATTTTCTGAAGACTTTTTCCTTTAGACTTACCAAAACCAGATAATATGAGGTCAAACCTAAACACTTTCAATTTGTATGCAATCTGGCAGGCCCTTGCACTACATAGAAAAGGTAAATCTGAAGGAAATCTAACCACAAAAGTTGGATAGTGTATATCCATCTTTAGTCCATAGGGTTCAATATTGAGTCAGTCCACCCTTTTCAGCTATAACAGCTTCAACTCTTCTGGGAAGGTTGTCCACAAGGTTTAGGAGAGTGTCTATAGGAATGTTTGACCATTCTTACAAAAGCGCATTTGTGAGGTCAGGCACTGATGTTGGATGAGAACGCCTGGCTCTCATTCTCCGCTCTAATTCATCCCAAAGGTGTTCTATCAGGTTGAGGTCAGGACTCTGTGAAGGCCAGTCAAGTTACTCCACCCCAAACTTGCTTATCCATGTCTGTCAACGGGTCTGTGGTAGTGAGCCCTTATAGATCCCCAGCTCAGGATTCCCCAGGGCGCAGAGTCTAAGCCCCAGCCTGCTTCTTCTCCAGGGCCCCTGATGGTGGGGATGGACTTGCTGCAGACTGGAACCAGGTCGCGGCCCCCAGGTAGGCCCAGCTGAGAATGTGGAGACCGCTGGCATGTGCAGGGTAAACAGGAGACTATAAGGAGATCCAAGAGACAAGCCGAGGTCAGAACAGGCAGCAGACAAACGTAGACGGAGAAACAAAGCCGGGTCGGTACACAGGAGATCAGATACAATAGCCAAGGGATACACGGATGGGAGCTCAGAGAACAGCGAAGTTGCTCAAGCAAGGAACAGTGCACTGAGCATGTGTATATATAGGGAAGCAAACAGGGAGGTGACCCAGGAAGTAATTGACAGGAACAGGATATAACCCACAGTGGAGCAGGCGACACCCATAGGAAACAGAGAAGCCAGTGGCGTCGGCAGGGGGGGGCTGACCTGGGCTATAGCCCCGAGTGTGCTCCCCAAAAGCCCCGGGTCTCCTGTTGCTTTTTTAAAATGATTAGCCCCGAGTCCCAAAGCCTGGGTTTGGACGAGAACTCGGGCTACATACCTCAGCAGTGTAAGATTTATAAAGCACATCCAATGATTGGTGGGCAATCCGGGGCAGCCAAGGAGAGTGAATGCAGCTGTCAAGTTTCAGCATTGATGTCGGGTGTGGGCGGGGCCGGTATGCAACGCCCACCTTCCTCCCCAGACAGCTTCTGTTTCTCTATGCACGGAACAATGGGGCGGAGCCCCGCATACCGGTCCCGCCCACACCCGAAATCAATGCTACTTGACAGCGGCAATCACTCTCCTTCCTTGCGGCTGCCCCAGATCGCCCACCAATCACTGGATGCAGTGGCGTAAAGGGCACTGTGTAAAGGGCAGGCAGTGGCAGCTCCTTCAGTCCGGGGACTAGCGGGGGCGGAGCCGCGGCGGGAAGAAGGGGTGGAGCCTCGGCGGGAAGAAGGGGCGGAGCCTCGGCGGGAAGAAGGTGAGTGCCCATTGCCCAAGTGTGTGTGCTGGGTAGTAGAGGGATGGGGAAGCTGCATATAGAGGAATTCATCTTTCCCTATTCTTTCTGCAGCTGCTGAATAACCGATTCTCCTCCTCTCCCTCCTGCAGGAAGAATAGGGAAAGATCAATTCATCTATATGCAGCTGCCCCATCCCCCTCCTATACAACTTCTTTTGCTGGCTCACCAGTGCTATTAACCCCCCCCCCTCCAGTGTTCTAATCCCCCCTCGGTGCTCTTATTCCCCCCCCCCACCCTCAGTGCACTTTTCCCCGCCTCAGTGCTCTTATCCCCGCCTCAGTGCTCTTATTCTCGCCTCAGTGCTCTTATCCCCGCCTCAGTGCTCTTATTCCCGCCTCAGTGCTCTTATCCCCGCCTCAGTGCTCTTATCCCCGCCTCAGTGCTCTTATCCCCACCTCAGTGCTCTTATCCCCGCCTCAGTGCTCTTATCCCCGCCTCAGTGCTCTTATCCCCGCCTCAGTGCTCTTATCCCCGCCTCAGTGCTCTTATCCCCGCCTCAGTGCTCTTATTCCCGCCTCAGTGCTCTTATTCCCGCCTCAGTGCTCTTATCCCCGCCTCAGTGCTCTTATCCCCACCTCAGTGCTCTTATTCCCGCCTCAGTGCTCTTATCCCCGCCTCAGTGCTCTTATCCCCACCTCAGTGCTCTTATCCCCGCCTCAGTGCTCTTATCCCCGCCTCAGTGCTCTTATCCCCGCCTCAGTGCTCTTATCCCTGCCTCAGTGCTCTTATCCCCACCTCAGTGCTCTTATCCCCACCTCAGTGCTCTTATCCCCGCCTCAGTGCTCTTATCCCCGCCTCAGTGCTCTTATTCCCGCCTCAGTGCTCTTATCCCCGCCTCAGTGCAATTATCCCCACCTCAGTGCTCTTATTCCCGCCTCAGTGCTCTTATCCCCGCCTCAGTGCTCTTATCCCCACCTCAGTGCTCTTATCCCCGCCTCAGTGCTCTTATCCCCGCCTCAGTGCTCTTATCCCCGCCTCAGTGCTCTTATTCCCGCCTCAGTGCTCTTATCCCCGCTTCAGTGCTCTTATCCCCGCCTCAGTGCTCTTATCCCCGCCTCAGTGCTCTTATTCCCGCCTCAGTGCTCTTATCCCCGCCTCAGTGCTCTTATCCCCGCCTCAGTGCTCTTATCCCCGCCTCAGTGCTCTTAACCCCCCCCCACCCAGTGCACTGGACTGCCCCCTGTTCTTTAGCCCTTCCCAGGTGCTTTTCATCTCCCTCCCCCCTATGCTCCCTGTCCCCCCCGTGCTCTCCACCCCCTGCGCCTTCCAACCCCCCTGCAATGCTTTCCAAACCCCCTCTTAATTCTCTCCAGTCCCCCACCCCCACTCCACCGTGCCCTTCAGCTCCTCCAGTGCTCTCTGCTTCGCCTGTGCTCTCCGGCCCCCCTAGTGCTCTTCTATCTTCTATCATGTCCTCAGTCTCTGAGCATCTTCTGTATCATATCTGCAGTCTTTGACCATCTCTTGTATCATGTCCTCAGTCTCTGACCATCTCCTGTACCATGTCTGCAGTCTCTGACCATCTCCTGTACCATGTCTGCAGTCTCTGACCATCTCCTGTACCATGTCTGCAGTCTCTGACCATCTCCTGTACCATGTCTGCAGTCTCTGACCATCTCCTGTATCATGTCTGCAGTCTCTGACCATCTCCTGTACCATGACGTCTCTAAGACTTTGAAATGTGTTCACCACATATACCGGGATGCTTCGCTTTCCATTCACAGGCCTGTGGAAGAGGTGCTGCAAATCACAGCAGGACAATGCTTGCTGGATCTGTTGGGTTGGGCAGGTGAGTGTTCCCACGTATAACATGTAAGAGGAGGGGAAAAAAAATGATGGGACAATGGTCAGACATGGGGTGGTATGGAGAGGAGTACAGGGGGTCAGACATGGGGTGGTATGGAGAGGAGTACAGGGGGTCAGACATGGGGTGGTATGGAGAGGAGAGGAGTACAGGGGGTCAGACATGGGGTGGTATGGAGAGGAGTACAGGGGGTCAGACATGGGTTGGTAGGGAGAGGAGTACAGCAGGGTGTCAGACATGGGGTGGTATGGAGAGGAGAGGAGTACAGGGGGTCAGTCATGGGGTGGTATGGAGAGGAGAGGAGTACAGGGGGTCAGACATGGGGTGGTATGGAGAGCAGAGAAGTACAGGGGGTCAGACATGGGGTGGTATGGAGAGGAGTACAGGGGGTCAGACATGGGTTGGTAGGGAGAGGAGTACAGCAGAGTGTCAGACATGGGGTGGTATGGAGAGGAGAGGAGTACAGGGGGTCAGTCATGGGGTGGTATGGAGAGGAGAGGAGTACAGGGGGTCAGACATGGGGTGGTATGGAGAGCAGAGAAGTACAGGGGGTCAGACATGGGGTGATATGGAGAGGAGTACATGGGGGCAGATATAGGGTGGTATGGAGAGGAGCGGAGTACAGGGGGTCAGTCATGGGGTGGTATGGAGAGGAGAGAAGTACAGGGGGTCAGTCATGGGGTGGTATATTGAGTTGGTCTCACCTTTGCATCTGTAAACAGCTTCCACTTTTCTGTGAAGGCTTTCCACAAGATTTTGTATTGAGCTTATGAGAACTTCATTTTTGAGGTCAGGTACTGATGTTGGACAAGAAGACCTGGCTGTTTACATTTACGCCAAAGGAGTTTAATAGGATTGAGTTTAGGCTGCATTCATTTATGTTCCATCTGATGCCGGCAGTACTCCTCTCCATACCACCCCATGTCTGACCCCCTGTACTCCTCTCCATACCACCCCATGTCTGACCCCCTGTACTCCTCTCCATACCACCCCATGTCTGACCCCCTGTACTCCTCTCCATACCACCCCATGTCTGACCCCCTGTATTCCTCTTCATACAACCCCATGACTGAACCCCTGTACTTCTCTCCTCTCCATACCACCCCATGACTGACCCCCTGTACTCCGCTCCTCTCCATACCACCCTATATCTGCCCCCCTGTTCTCCTCTCCATATCACCCCATGTCTGACCCCCTGTACTTCTCTGCTCTCCATACCACCCCATGACTGACCTCCTGTACTCGTCTCCTCTCCATACCACCCCATGTCTGACCCCCTGTACTCCTCTTCATACCACCCCATGTCTGACCCCCTGTACTCCTCTCCTCTCCATACCACCCCATGACTGACCCCCTGTACTCCTCTCCTCTCCATACCACCCCATGTCTGACCCCCTGTACTCCTCTCCATACCAACCCATGTCTTACCCCCTGTACTCTTCTCCATACCACCCCATGTCTGACCCCCTGTACTCCTCTCCTCTCCATACCACCCCATGACTGACCTCCTGTACTCCTCTCCATACCACCCCATGTCTGACCCCCTGTACTCCTCTCCATACCACCCCATGTCTGACCCCCTGTACTCCTCTCCATACCACCCCATGTCTGACCCCCTGTACTCCTCTCCTCTCCATACCACCCCATGACTGACCCCCTGTACTCCTCTTCTCTCCATACCACCCCATGTCTGACCCCCTGTACTCCTCTCCATACCAACCCATGTCTTACCCCCTGTACTCTTCTCCATACCTCCCCATGTCTGAACCCCTGTACTCCTCTCCTCTCCATACCACCCCATGACTGACCTCCAGTACTCCTCTCCATACCACCCCATGTCTGACCCCCTGTACTCCTCTCCATACCACCCCATGTCTGACCCCCTGTACTCCTCTCCATACCACCCCATGTCTGACCCCCTGTACTCCTCTCCATACCACCCCATGTCTGACTCCCTGTACTCCTCTCCTCTCCATACCACCCCATGACTGACCTCCTGTACTCCTCTCCATACCACCACATGACTGACCCCCTTTACTTCTCTCTTCTCCATACCACCCAATTTCTCACCCCCTGTACTCCTATCCATACCACCCCTTGACTGACCCTTGACTGAGGGGGCCATTGGGTGGAGCTTGGGCGGTACTTACTTTTAAATACGGGAGGAGCTTGGGCGGGGTTTACTTTAAAATGTGGGAGGGGGTTTATCAAATTTATCTTCGGGCTGAAGCCCCTGGTCTTTTTCCCACCTAGCAACGCCCCTGAGAGAAGCCCAAACCCCACATGTGAAGGGAGGCAAAACAGAAGCACTGCAGCAAGGAGGTAAGAATATACAGACAAAACTATAGGCTAACTTGTGACAATGTCATTATGGACCTTGCTTTGTTCACTGGTGCGCAGTCTTTTCGGAACAGTTAGGGGCCAACCCCAAACTGTTCCCACAAGGTAGGAAACATGAAATTGTCTAAAATGTCTTGATATGCTGACACCTTAAGAGTTCCCTTAACTTAAACTAAGAGACCAAGCTCAACCCCTGAAAAACAACCCCACACCATAACCCCAACCACCAAATGATTTGGACCAGTACATTAAGCAAGGTCCATAAAGACATGGATGAGTGAGTATGGGGGGGGGGGGGGGTGAACTTGATTGGCTTGCACAGAGTCCTGAACTCAACCCAATAGAACATCTTTGGGATGAATTCGAGTGGAGACTGCAAGCCAGGCCTTCTTGTCAAACATCAGCGCCTGACCTCACAAATGCGCTTCTGGAAGAATGGTCAAATATTCCAATAGACACACTCCTAAACCTTGTGAACAGACTTCCCAAAAGAGTTGAAGCTGTTATAGCTGCAAAAGGTGGGCCAACATAACATTGAACCCTACAGACTAAAACTTGGATGCCATTAAAGTTCATGTGCATTTAAAGGCTGGCGTCCCAATACTTTTGACAATATAGTGTATATGTACAGTATATTAATCCTACTGGGAGATTTTTCTTCACTTCAGGATACCATGGTCAAACAATCTAATCCTTTCCCACTCTAAAATACTAAAATGTTTTTGTCTGTGATTCAGAGAGATTTTCCTTCTACTGCCCTGGAGGTAGTAACATTGTAACTTTCCCTTCAATCTGTATCCCAGTGACAAAAGTCACCAAGACAGGAAAAGAGGAAAACCTATCTTCCTTAGATGCACAATTAGGAATAAAACTGCCCAGAAGTTCTAGCCTTTCCCTACTATATTTATAACTAAAAAAAAAAACTATGGGCTGAATGAAATGCCTTTTAAACATTTCTAACAGTTTCTAACAAGAAAAAAATATTTTGCTCTGTTGATTAAATCTTTATTCTTTAACTTTTCAAACAATAGTTTTGTGTCCTTGAAATACATATGGTACCATTTTAATTTCAAGATGTCATTCAAGTACTCTATATTTAGTAAGTAACAATTAGAGTACCCAAAAAAAGACAGAGCATCTGCCAAAAAGCAAGAGCGTATGTAGAATGAGAGAAGAAATGGATAATGCCCTGTGCTCATAAAAAAATAATATTACAAAAAAAAAAGCCCTGGGGACTGTTTAATCTTCAATTTTCTTATAAACAGACTGAGGCAATCCTATAGGAAAAAACATGTATATAAATTCTCAGCAAAGCCATTAAAGGTATTTCCTTGCTCTGTATTGCCAGCATTGTAAAAAAAAAAAAAAGCATAATAATGAAAATTTTTTCATTACTGTTAAGTACTTTTATAAAGTATACAGTACAATGTGATAGTGTAAGAGAGGAGCTATATAATTTATAAAAGGCTTTCAATTCAGGATCCAAAGTTTTCATAATATTTGTGTGTAAAATTTGTAAAATGTAAATGTCCAATGTATGTTGCTTGCTTTTGTGAAAAATGTTTGTTTGATAATTATTTTGTTTACACACCTCCTAGCTTTAGAACTTGAAGGGTGCATTTAAGAGATAGGAAACTGCAGTGCACAATGCATGTAGTTGCGAAAAGTGGGTCCGGTTAAATCATGCTGAATATTGCATATGCCTTAATAAAGTCTGTGTCTTCTCACATTATACACTAAACATGTACTGTATGTGGCATTTTTTGTACCCACAGAATACTACCTAAATATAATGGCACAAATGAGAGTCTTATACACACATAAACCTCAGAACAAAGGATCATTTTAAAATTTGAAACACTGTGATTGCACGTGCCTTTCTCTGCACAGAATAAATGCTGAAAACTAACACAGAGTTGAGACAATAACAACTGTTGAGACAATAAACTCTGTGCTCAGGGGTATGTAATGTACAACACAGCTTACCGAGTACAGTGGTAAGCACTATATAACATAAATCACAGCATATAGAGTAGGGCAGTCAGGGCAGTCAGGGGTATGTAATACACAACTTAGATTATAGAATGCAGAGATAAGTAGTGAAACATAGAGCTCAGGATACAGAGTGCAAGAGTCAGGAGTATGTAATATTATCTTGTCTTCTAGTCAGTGGGAGACAAAACTGCCACGGCATTTGCAGTCAGGGGATGGAAATATACAAAGCCTTGGTGGTCAGTAGAAAGAAAAAAATGACTGTGGTCAGTGGATGAAAGAATTCCCAATCATAAACATCAGTGATAGGAAGAGGCCCACCTTCCAGCATCTGCATCAGTGGGAGGAAGAACCTAATTTCCCAAGGCCCTGGTGGTCTGTGATTTCACCTCACTTTCCCTCTTCCCAAACATTGGTGGTCAGTGAGGATCCATTCACATTAGGGCTTTGGGGTAATGCACGTAATGTGAATTGGTGCACTGCAGTGCCATTCACTGTGAATAGTACCCCAATGCCCCTTCCCAATCAACTGTTTTGCAGTGCACTGCAACATGCAATATTGTACTGATGTGTGTACCCTGAACTTACCCTATTAGTGTATTCCATGATTTTTGGTGCACTGTGGTGAGTTGTGAGCCTTAAAGCAACACACATTAGTACTGAATAAATGCATCCAATGGACCTCCAGGGAATGAATGGACCCTGGAGGTCCCCATCTTGTTTTGTAGGCTTTGCTGGCCAGTCATTTAGGCCCAAAACCCACTTCTTCCCAGGCATTGGTGGTCAGTGAAGGTCCTCATCCCCTCTAAAGAAAGACACCATGATTTTTTTTAAATGTGCTGGGTACTTTCGATGCTGTGACATTTGTCGAATCTGGCATTACCAGCAGAACCACCCACTGAGCAAATTTTATGATCTATCTATCTATCTATCTATCTATCTATCTATCTATCTATCTATCTATCTATCTATCTATCTATCTATCTATCTATCTATCTATCTATCTATTGCGGGGGTTTAACAACCCGTCGATCATGAGCTACCTGTCGACAGGTGACGGGTAGCTCGTGAACACATCCCAGTGTTGCCGACACCATGTTTTCCTAATCCCCAGCAATATGCCCTCCTGACATCCCAACCCTACTGACCCCCCAGCACCGTGCCCTTCTGACCCCCCCAGCACCATGCCCTCCTGACCCCCCCAGCACCATGCCCCCTGACCCCCAGCATAATGCCCTCCTGACACCCCAACCCTTCTGATCCCTCAGTACTGTGTGCTCCTGACCCCCCCCCAGCACCATACCCTTCTGACCCCCCAGCACCATGCCCTTCTGACCCCCAGCACCATGCCCTCCTGACCCCCTCAGCAACATGCCCTCCTGACCCCCCAGCAACATGCCCTCTTGACCCCCAGCACCATGTCTTCCTGACACCCTAGCCCTTCTGATCCACCAGTACTGTGCCCTCCTGACACCCCAGTACCGTGCCCTTCTGATCCCCCAGTACTGTGCCCCACAGCACTTAGCATGGGACTGATCCCTCAGTCCCATGCCCCCCTATACCTTGCCCTCCTGACCTCCCTATATCTTTCCATCCTGACCCCAGCCCTACATACTAATAGCCTCTGTATGCTGCCCTATATGCTACTGACCTCTATACGCTGACCTACATCCTACTGACCTCTGTACGCTGACCTACATCCTACTGACCTACATCCTACTGACCTCTATACGCTACCTTACATCCTACTGACCTCTATACACTACCTTACATCCTACTGAGCTCTGTACGCTGCCCTACATCCTGCTGACCTCTGTACACTGCCCTACATACTACTGCCCTCTGTACAGTGTCTTACATACTATTGACCTCTGTACACTGCTCTACCTACTACTGAGCCCTGGGCGCTCCCCTACATGTGACAGTGGTGGGTATCAGTCCCCTGGTCTTCTCATCCAACTCGTGACCAAAGACCAGGCAATCTCACACCCTGCCATCACTTGCGTAACAATGCCACTGTCAGCTGCACCCAGCACACAGATTGTCCAGCTTGCGGGACCACAATCTAGATGCCAGCAGACTGAGAGCGATTGTCACCGGGCTAATTAAACAATTAACCCTTTCTCTGCCACCACCCCTACGTTATAATGAGCCCAGAGGACGCTCGTAATTTTAGAAATACCAATTATGACTTTAGAATAATCATCTGTAACACACACTGTCACCTCAGACAGGAATGTTCAGATGGTTATTCTATACAGTAGCACTCTTCCAAGAGGCAGGTTCTGGTTAGCTGGCGTTTAAGAGCTTAGAGACAAAATTAACACTTTTCAAAATAAGATTTAATTATAAGAAAGGTTAAAATTGGTGCAAATAAAAATATTTACAGAAAAATGGGTTACAAAGAAATAGAGACACAATACAGCAATTTAGAAGAATAGATAGAAATTAGAAATGAAATACTTACATTCAAAAGTCCCAAATGTATCTTAGTTTCAGGAGCTGAACAGGTATGATCGGTTCCTCTCTAAAGCGATGTTATTGCTTGGATGGTAGAATGAGAACTGAACTGCAAAGCTTGAGCAAGCTTTCCTCTAAGATCAAAGGGGCGGTGACGGACACCCCTGACCAATTACAACAGAGTGGCAAAAGGGCTGTCCAGTGGTTTACGACCATTTCAAATGTACCTTTGTGGACAGAGTCATACCACTCTTAATATCTCGACATATGTAAGGGTTACATTCTTGAAACTGATATTTTATTGTACGGCAGTTCATGTATGATCCACAGACACTAAACACGGGTTATCTCGGAATAACCTCTGACCTGTAAGGCATCTGATCGCTAGCTTGTCTTGCCTAGCAATGACGGTGATCATGTTTGATCTTAATTCGATTGGTATTTTATTTGGCATCCAAATATCTACCTTTTGTCAATGTGTCATGTTCGGGTAAAAAGTTATGCATTTGTGTGTAACTTTGGTCATTTTCCTAATGACCAATTGCTGTGGAATTCCACACTCCTGTAGTGGACATCTGCTCTCAGATAAGGTTTTACAACCTGGCCTGCCAGGATGTGTTAAGATAACAGCTCTGTTTGAAGCTCTGAGGCCCAAACTTCCTGCATACCAGGGGGTACTTAACACTGCAAAAAAGGAGCTGGGGTGAGGGGCTGGTACAGGAATTACCTTTTTGGTTTTGAAAACTGTCAGCTGAGCTCTGAAACACAAAATGGTTGCTGGTGTCACTTGGACAAAATGGATGCCGTGATGACAAAATGGTGTCCTAACGCACGACACCATTATACTACATACTAATTACACTGGCCAAAAATTGGAGCAGGTAGCCAGGCCTGAAACTAGTTAGGAAAATACTATGCAGTACCAGATGTTCTGCTTTCATGATGGACCAATTACTCCCCAGACATAAAATAAAAAGTGAATGAAAGTGAATGCCGAGTTTCTCATTGAATCAAACTTTTTAGGTAGGCTAAGTTTAATATTTTTCAGTGACATACGTTTTAATAGATTTTTCTAGGTTTTCTTTATGCCATCTTTACTTTTTATTGGGGGGCTTGCTAGTTAAATTCTTTAAAAAAAAAAAAAAAGGGTGCTGCAACCCGCTAATCTTTGATCTATTTAATGTTGTCCAGGTAGATCTTCATCTCTTAAAGGTTGCCTACCCCTGGACTATAGCAGATCTTCTGGTTTAAAAATTCAGATATTACAGGAAGGTATTGTAATCCAAAAATGGAGAGATGGCAGCTGGAATAAAGCCGTTAATTGACACAGAAAACAATCAGTAATGGACTTGTAGTAGGAGAGTCTGGGAAGGATAATGAGTGATAAATATTCACTTATAGAAAGCAGAAAGCAGAGCAGAAGATAGAGAAGGAAGGAGATGAGACACAGAAGCTGCACATTTAGGTGCAAAATAGAAGGACTACAGGGATATTTGAAAATGTTATTGTGTACAGTGTAGAGTGCAGTGAACAGTAAAAAATAGGCAGCATCATGCTCACAATGGAGGAGATTGCAGAACAAAGCATACAACACATTGTACAGAGTGAAACTGTGTGCAGTACAGAAAACACCACCGAGTGTACAGAGTGGTGCAGTGTGCAGTATAAAACACATAGAAAAGAGTGAAGGAATGTGCAGTATTGAATACACAGCACAGTGTACAGAGTGGAGCAGTGTGCAGTATAGAACAAACAGCACAGTGTACAGAGTGGAGCAGTGCATAGTATAGAACATATACAATAAGTTAAAATCAGCGCACCTCAATGGTCAAGAATAAAATAAAGAAAAAGCAACTGAACACTAAGGGCCAATAAACCAAATCCCAGACACATAAATCATATAATCACAGTGCAGCGCTAAGTTACAATAGAACATTAACAATAGCTATACACGATGGAATATATGGAAATGCAAATGAGAGTCCCAAAGTGAAAGAAGTGCTCATGCAGTCTAGAAAACTACTGGATGTGCTCCACTGAGTGAATCCTCCACCAGCCACACTAGCTTCTCACCTCCAGGAGAGCCCCTGTTTTACCAGACGGGCCAAACAAGCAGAGGCCTTGAGAGAGTATGTGGATAGTAATCACAGCTGAAGCAATCTAATGAGACCTGGGATCCTCAATCAAGTGTGGTCCAATCGATCACTATGGAAAAACAAAGTACTGCATCAGCAGAATGAAGTCCCGTCTATGGGGACATAACGCGTACGGAGGGCGGAGGAGTCAATGACGTCACCCGCCATCCAGCTCGGAGAACGATTCCGCTGTTCAGATGTATACTGAGCACTGGGAACCGTGCCTTATCCGGTAATTTTAACCTTATGTGTGATACAATAAAGGATTATTTTAGTACAATACACACTATGTGCAGTACTTTGTTTTTTAATGGTGATCGATTAGACCACACTTGATTGAGGATCCCAGGTCTCATTAGAGTGCTTCAGCTGTGATTACTATCCACATACTCTCTCAAGGACTCTGCTTGTTTGGCCCGTCTGGTAAAACAGGGGCTCTCCTGCAGGTGAGAAGCTAGTGTGGCAGGGGGAGTATTCACTCAGTGGAGCACATCCAGTTCTTTTCTTGACTGCATGAGCACTTCTTTCACTTTGGGACTCTCATTTCCATTTCCATATATTCCATCGTATATATCTATTGTTAATGTTCTATAGTTCCTTAGCACTGCATAGCATAGAACACACAGCAAAGTGTACTGAGTGTCCCAGTGTGCAGTATAGATCACACAGCACAGTGTATACAGTGAAGCAGTGCACAGTATAGAACACACAGCACAGTGTACACAGTAGAGCAGTGTGCATTATAGAACACATAACACAGTGTACAGAGTGAAGCAGCATGCAGTATAGAACACACAGCACAGTGTACAGAGTGGAGCAGTGTGCAGTATAGAACACACAGCACGGTGTACAGAGTGAAGCAGCATGCAGTATAAAACACACAGCACAGTGTACAGAGTGGAGCAGTGTGCAGTATAGAACACACAGCACAGTGTACAGAGTGAAGCAGCATGCAGTATAAAACACACAGCACAGTGTACAGAGTGGAGCAGTGTGCAGTACAGAACACACAGCACAGTGTACAGAGTGGAGCAGTGTGCAGTATAGAACACACAGCACAGTGTACAGAGTGGAGCAGTGTGCAGTATAGAACACACAGCACAGTGTACAGAGTGGAGCAGTGTGCAGTATAGAAAACACAGCTCAGTGTACAGAGTAGAGCAGTGTGCAGTACAGAACACACAGCACAGTGTACAGAGTGGACCTGTGTGCAGTATAGAACACACAGCACAGTGTATAGAGTGGACCTGTGTGCAGTATAGAACACACAGCACAGTGTACAGAGTGGAGAAGTGTGCAGTAAAAAACACACAGCACAGTGTACAGAGTGGAGCAGTGTGCAGTAAAGAACACACAGCACAGTGTACAGAGTGGAGCAGTGTGCAGTAAAGAACACACAGCACAGTGTACAGAATGGAGCAGTGTGCTTTATAGAAAACACAGCTCAGTGTACAGAGTAGAGCGGTGTGCAGTACAGAACACACAGCACAGTGTACAGAGTGGACCTGTGTGCAGTATAGAACACACAGCACAGTGTATAGAGTGGACCTGTGTGCAGTATAGAACACACTGCATAATGTACACAGTGAAGCAATGCACAGTATAGAATGCACAGCATAGTGTGCACAGTGAAGCAGTGGGCAGTACAGAACCCAGTCCATATCAGTATAGATATCCAGCATGATATTTTTCCTCATTGAAATCTGATGTGTTTTCAAAGTGTCCCTTTAATTTGTTTAAGCAGTGTATTTAAAGGCAATTGTAAAACGGTTCTATGAGCCATTAGAAACTACACGTATTCTATGAAAACATATCTTTTTCTCATTACTTCAGTTGGGACAGTATCAGAAGCCCCAACTTCAGTTTTTTTATGCAGCCAGGGCAGCTGATATTCAGAGTGCCAAACATGACTTTGAATTTAGCCAGGCAGCTATAACATAAATAAATGTGTTCATACTTAAAAAAAATATAGACCCAGTGACATGGCACAGTCCTTCCATGGTAAACAAGTAATGCTTCCAATAACAGGATACTATTCAGATTAAAATATGAATATATATACAATATAATTGTAATTGTTGATGTAGACATGAGAAGTGAAAGAAGGGGTTAAAGAGCACCTCATCAATCCCATGGTTTTCAACTGTCTATATTATTATTATTATTATTTATTATTGATCCTTATTTGTTTATTTATTTATTTTTTTTAATAATCAGACTGTTCCTTTATTGTAACAAACAAAGACATGTACAAGTCATGATGAATCACATCTCAGGAATAAAATAGATTGTACAAATGGCTATAACACATCCATTTCTCAGAAAATAAACAAGTAAAACAATTAGAGGTGCAGGTAAAATAACATTGACATACGCAGCGCACCCATTCCCACCTCTACCCAGGAGCCCAAAAAATGGGGGCGTTCACACCTCATGGGGTACAAGGCCAAGCTCCCAGGCCATGGAAGGAACATTATGTGAGGGGTGCAACAGCCACCGACTACTAAGCCGTCCATGGCTGCCAGACCCTGTAGAACTTTTTTGGGCAGTTTCTGTTGATGTATGTCAATCTATACATAGGAAGAGATGCATTTATAGAACTTTCCCATGAGCCTATAGAGGGGGGGAACAGCTATTCCATTTTAGAATAATTTCCATCTCAGCATAATAGAACAAGTAATTTATCAGGGTATTGGTGCACCTAGGCCTCTGCACATCATCCAAGATTCCCAACAGAGCAAGCTCCTGGGAAAGCAGAAGCGAGAGCTGGAGGTGGTAGTTGATGTGCTCCAGAACCTCAGTCCAATACTGAAGTATGACTGAGCAGGTCCAGAACATCTGAATATATGTGCCCTCCTCATTTCCACATCTGGGACACTCATGTGAACATTGAGGATATATTCTGTGCAGCCTCTGGGGGGTATAGTACACTCTGTGTAGAAATTTAACCTGTATCAATTTATCTTTCGAGGAGATCAGTAACCTAACGCTATCCTCAAGGCAATCCTCCCAATCCTCCCTATCCAAATCAGGTAGATCTGCCTTCCATGAGTCCCATAATCTTTCCATCTTAGGAGAATCCATTTCAACAGAGCCAGAAAGAGAGCAGAAAGCGGCTTGGCAAGCGACTCCTGGGCCAGTAACTCCTATATGGGGTTCATAGACAAAGTCAGTTGGAAATTGGGCATTTGCTGCGTGTCTCAGTTGTAAGTATCGAAAGTACATCCAGCCTGGCAAATTAAATTTAGCCCTTAACTTGGGGAAAGACATCAGAACACCGGAGGGGATAACATCTCGCAAAATTTTAATAGCAAATCGAGCCCAGGGCTCCAGTCCTTCGGGAACGTATGGGAACGGCATTCCTGTAGTTTTTCTAAAGCAGGAATGCCGTTACCGTTAGCAGCCGCATCCCCAACCCGATCCCAGGGCCACCTCCTTCTCTGGGATGGCGGGTCGGTAAGCCCAGTTTGCGGGTTCCCGGCCCACCATCCCCGAGCACAGTGTGAGGAAAGCCGTGATAAACCAGCTCACAGCTGAGCTGTCAGAACGGAGCCGATGCCTCCTGTATAGTTCCGGCTCTGTCCTGGCAGTCTGAGTCACAGGCGGAGTGATACCTAATGCACAGGCGGAGTGCATTTGATATCACTCCACCTGTGACTCAGCCTGTCAGGACTAACCAAAAGAGGAAGCATCGGCTCTGCACCATTCTTCGTGAGTACTACCCACACCAATACCAGCCAGCAATACCCACACCAATACCAGCCACCAGACAGCAATACCCACACTAGTACCAGCCAGAAATACCCACAAGAATACCAGCCAGCAATACCCACAGCAGTACAAGCCAGCAATACCCACACCAGTATCAGCCAGCAATACCCACAGCAGTACCAGCCAGCAATACCCACAGAAGTACCCGCCAGCAATATCCACAGCAGTAAAAGCCAGCGATACCCACACCCCTGTCTATTTCTTTGCTGGAGTGGGAAGGGAGGCATAAACAGTTGTTAGTCCAGATGCGGGCCCTGGGAGCGTGGTATAGCATACCCAACCATTGAAGAAAGTTAGGTCCGAATTTGAACCTCCATAGTACAGCCCACAAAAATTTCCACTCCACCGAGTCAAAAGCCTTTTCAGCATCAACTTTATTTATTTCTTTAGAAAAATATTTTCTTTTGTTTGATACTTTGTTCTAATTTTGGATATGTTTTGTAACAGGTTTTTTGCGGGATGTTTCGCCTTCTTGGTAGTAAGGAATGAATGTCACTTGATAGCTACCTCTTTGAAACAATTAATATTTCGTACCATGTGTTTTTGATGTGGAATGATTAACTAATTGGTTCCTGCTTTGTATTATTTATTTGTGATATGTACAGTATATACTGTATGAGCAATGTGCATGTCATTTCAGCTATGTTCAAGCCTGAAGAAGGGCTTTAAGCACGAAACTGTTGCATTTTGGAACATAATATGTAATGTTTATATATTTCTATGGACTTTCAATGCACTTTAAGTGCAGCAATCCCTGATTGAATTTGTGATGGTATCTCACAAAAGTGAGTACACCCCTCACATTTTTGTAAACATTTTATTATATCTTTTCATGTGACAACACTAAAGAAATGACACTTTGCTACAATGCAAAGTAGTAAGTGTACAGCTTGTATAACAGTGTAAATTTGCTGTCCCCTCAAAATAACTCAACACACAGCCATTCATGTCTAAGCTGCTGGTAACAAAAGTGAGTATGCCCCTAAGTGAAAAATTCAAAATTGGGCTCAACGTGTCATTATTTTGCGTGGCCACCATTATTTTCCAGCACTGCCTTAACCCTCTTGGGCATGGAGTTCATCAGAGCTTCACAGGTTGCCACTGGAGTCCTCTTCCACTCCTCCACCTTCCATTTGAGGATGCCCCACAGATGCTCAATAGGGTTTAGGTCTGGAGACATGCTTGGCCAGTCCTTTACCTTTACCCTCAGCTTCTTTAGCAAGGCAGTGGTAGTCTTGGAGGTGTGTTTGGGGTCATTATCATGTTGGAATACTGCCCTGCGGCCCAGTCTCCGAAGGGAGGGGATCATGCTCTGCTTCAGTATGTCACAGTACAAGTTGGCATTCATGGTTCCCTCAATGAACTGTAGCTCCCCAGTGCCGGCAGCACTCATGCAGCCCCAGACCATGACACTCCCACCACCATGCTTGAATGTAGGCAAGACACACTTGCCTTTGTACTCCTCACCTGGTTGCCGCCACACATGCTTGACACTATCTAAACCAAATAAGTTTATCTTGGTCTCATCAGACCACAAGATATGGTTCCAGTAATCCATGTCCTTAGTCTGCTTGTCTTCAGCAAACTTCTGGCTTTCTTGTGCGTCATCTTTAGAAGAGGTTTCCTTCTGGGACGCCATGCAGACCAATTTGTTGCAGGGACAGGCTGACCCCCCACCCCTTCAACCTCTGCAGCAATGCTGGCAGCATGCAAACGTCTATTTCCTAAAGACAACCTCTAGATATGACGCTGAGCATGTGCACTCAACTTCTTTGGTCGACCATGCTGTAGACTATACCCTGCAAATTTTTCCACCCCATTTACTGCAGCGAAAAAAAAAAATACAGTCACTGCCACCTACATGCCCAGCGTCTAATGGCAAGCTTGTCAAAGCTGCTGGCTTTAAAACACCTGCCATTCCATCTGGTGGATTCTGCCCTCTTCTGTGAATTTCCACAATGGCAGGTTCCCAGTCAATATTTCTTTTCACATAAGGTCCATTTCAGCTCTGTACCATCACGTGAAAGGAAATGCTGTGGCATCATTGGGCAAGGCAGTCAGGCACAAAGTCCATGTTACTGCTGACACGTGGTTTAGCAAGTATGGTCAGGGACAACATATTGACTTTGGCAATGCTGCAGCGGCTACACAGGCAGCTGTGGGATTATGGCATAACAACATGCTTAGGCCAGCTCGGCTTTTTTTCTCTACGTCAATGGCTGCTGATAAAGTATGCATGCACTGTACTGCCACCATTTGTGGAGGCGACAAGGATGGCGAGCCGTTGTAAAAATCCATGTTGTGTTCCTGCTGAAGCAGACTCTGCGTAGCATTATGGACAGGGCACTCGTGGCAGAGCAGCGGGAGGAAGAGGAGAACTTCCTTTCCTCTCAAGGCCCCTTAATGCAGACACCATTCTTGCCACGCCACAGAACACACAAGAGGTAATGAAGGAGGAGGCGGATTCTGGCAGTTTTGGAGGCATTAATGCAGAGGAGGACATACGTCAAACCCTAAGAGATAGTTTTTCATCCCCAGAACCCTTGGGAGTATTACGTGGCTGGGAGAAGGCAGTTCCAGATACTGTAATCCTCAATGATTCCTAAGAGTCTGCTTCTCATGCCTCCACAAACTTGCGGTGTATGGGCTCCCTCATGCTTTAAAGACTGTGAAAGGACCCTAGAATACGTGGCATCAAGGAGAAGGATCACTATTGGTTGGCAACCCTCCTTGACCACCATTACAGGGGAAAGTCTCAGAACACCTCCCGTCCCCACAGGGAGCAGAAGATAAAATCTCTAGAGGACACCTTAAAGAGGAGTTTATCCAATGCTTTTCTCGACTTTTCTAGGTTTGTAGGTTGTAGGTTACAGTGTTATGGAAAATTTAGTTTTGATGTCTCTGTTGGTCAAGAGAGGAGCACTGGAGAAGGGGGCTGCCTAAGTCATGCATTTTTCATTTATTTTAGTCCTTGGCTGTCAGCTTTAACATCGGCAGCATCTGCATCATATGGTGACCGATTATCTAGGGGTAAAAACAGAGATGGAGAACTTTCCAGTTGACGATCCACTGGGTTACTAGGTCATGAGAATAGACCACTGGCCAGAACTTGCCCAGTAAGCAAATAAGCTGCTTGGCTGCCTTTCACCTAGCGTGCTTTCTGGACAGGCATTTAGGGGCTATGAAGCCACTGGTGTCAATGTCGCTGATTAGGTGTTCTTGGGATGTGGAATCTCTGCAAGACTTATGCTGCCTAGCTTTGTGTGTGCTGATTTAATCTGTAAAAAAGTTTTTAGTGTAGGTTTCATGGGCACAATTAACACCCAAAGACCAATTTTTTCACACCTGTTTGACAGGTGCATATCATTTCAAGTTTTGACAGCAAGGCAATTCTTGCTTTCATCAAGAGTACCTTTTATAGGGTTATGGTGTGAAGGCATCTCTGACACCCAAAGACCAATTTTTCCGCACCTGTTAGTTCTATCCAAAGTCTGCTCAAGAGACACCAGATTTTTTTCAAAAAATCTCTAAAGTTGTTCCCAGTGCACTACATTGTGGCTTCAACATACAGACTGGCTTCCCAAGCCGTTGTTTACAAAATAAAGAAAGCTTGCAGGGAAAATGTAATTTTTTTTTTTTGCTTTATAAATGCAATTATTTCTACAGCAGCTTCTATACACAGTACAGATGTGCCACTTTACAGGTAGATTAAAGGGACCCCCCAGGCACTATATTAAAAGTAATTTTTCATTTTAATTGTTATTTCTCATTTTTATGCTTTCACTTTAAGCATCAGTATATCGCTGCTCCTTTAAAATTTATGTTTTTTACAAACTTTTTTTCATTGATACATGTCCCCAAGTGCAGTACCCGTACCCCCATAACCATTGTATATCCAATTACTTGCATATAAGCCTTCAAAATGGGCACTTTTGATTTTTCCAGTTTGGGTCCCATAGACTTCAATGGGGTTCGTTATTCGGTTCCGAACTTTCACGATCTTCAAAAGCTCTGGTGCGAACCAAACAGGGGGCCATTTAGCCCATCCCTATACCACATGGGTAGGAATGGAATGGAGAAGGGTAGTCACTGAAAGTAGAACTATAGGCAAAACCTTTTTTTTTCATTCTGGATAGATCAAGGAAGGGTTATAACCCCTGTCAGAATTTTTTTTCGCCATCTGTTTCCCATTGCAGAAATTAAACTTCCCTTCCTGTCCCATAGACAAACAGGAAGTGAGAGGAAAATCCCTGTAAATCAAGGGACATTTTTTGGGACCCCCAGGTTACCAGAACTAGTATACCCATTGGAAGATTTCCCCTCTATTACTTTTCTGGGTACAACCCAAAATTTGGTTAATTTCCTTTAATTTTACTTTTATTGATATTGGTAAATGGGACAAGTAGAGAGGGTGAATCTACTTAACAGGAACACAGACAGCAATAAAAACTGACAAGTGTTCTAATCCATCTCTACTATATCCAAAACAAAAAAGAAGTTTTGCCTTTAGTTATACTTGAATAATGTTTATGAGAAATTCAACGAATAGGAGAGAAAGCATAGAGAGGGCTGCACAGGAACCACGAAGTGCAGAGAAAGTAGAGCATAGGTATAGGCAGTGCAAACCATGCAACCAATCCATGTTCAAATTTGGTCTGTAGCCAGATCCTCACACCTAGACAGAGGGCCAGCTTTGGGCCCTGGCCCCACCTTCATAGACTGAAAGCTCTTACACTATCTGTGTTATATAGAGTTTTTCCCATTTACGTTTGTAACAATCCTTAGACTTTATCTCCTTAAAAAAAATCTATATTTTTGCATTTTTAAGTGATAATCATTCTGTATCTATTAAACTAATCCTGCTACAGAGTGATTTTATCTAACATTGTATATCTTTGGATAAAATAATGAAGAATGTGCAAAATCATCAATAGTAACAAGAGCTTATTTGGGGTCAATAAAGATCTTTTTCTGCTGACTGCAGCAGATTTTTGACTTGCTATAGATGGGCAGATACAGTAGATCCCCATTAGCAAAGCATGTGGGGAATTTTTCATCGGTACATTGCTCCAAGTAACACCAAGTGCAATTTTTGACACAGTATCTTGGTCCCTAAGCACTTGATATGGAGGAGTATATGTATACAGATTGATAAAGAAAGGAAATGAAGAATAGCAACTGATGTTGGAATGGGAAGAAAGGAGCAAAACTCAAGCTGACTGAATTGGGGAGAGCATAAGCTGATCATGGTAGGATGTTGAAGGGTAACATGGAATGGTAGCTGATCATTGAGCATTAATAGAATAGGCAGTGTGAGAGCTGACCACAGAAAAGAATTACAAAGCCCACTTGAATTATAAATATTCATCAAAAATAGTGTATTTATATGAAAATAATTACAATAAATATATATAACCACTGTCACCAACAAGTTAAAAACAGAACATGGTTGCCACTAAAACACAAGCACATGGTATCCTGAGTTGGTTGCTTATAGCGGCAGCATATCATTCAAATACAAATTCATACATAATAGTATAAGCTTTTTCAGTTTTGACTAAAATGTATTTTGTTATAACTGTTTTAGTAATAGCTGGAAGATATTTATAGAGTGTACATTATTGTATCCACATGTCATTAGGCCAAGCACTGAGTTGAAACAGTTT
This sequence comes from Pelophylax lessonae, assembly GCF_965119305.1. Taxonomy (NCBI): domain Eukaryota; kingdom Metazoa; phylum Chordata; class Amphibia; order Anura; family Ranidae; genus Pelophylax; species Pelophylax lessonae. Next base: position 633,138,155 of record NC_138768.1, on the reverse strand, counting down.
GTGGATCCAAATAGAGTGCCTCATCTGATCAATGGCAAAGTAAATGACCCAAAGTTCAATGAAATGCACCTAATGAAATACATGTGCATGCAATCCCCATCTTTCCCTTGGATCTCTGGCTCAAAGGGGATATCAGTTTGTCTTTACTGCAAATTCACAAGTTTGTTTCTTTAGCAAGATACAAGCTTTCACATGCAGTTTCTAGGGCCACAGAAGCAATAGCTGAAGTACCTGTGTCCACAAATGTGCTACGTCTGGGCGATCCATATTTGGGGAGTTTGGTAACCAGACTGCAGGAGAGGCCGGTGTTATATTAATATAATATAATAGTGCAGTAGCTGACTAGGAAATAAAGAGAAAGGAGGCAGAACAGAAACTGATTTTTTATTCAGGGAATGGAAGTCAACATAGTAGATGTCCATAGAGCAGTGGAAGAATGGCCATAGCCGGAGCGGATCATGGATTGGGTCAGAGGATAAGGTGTTCATGGCTGGGCTAGACGGTATAGTTAGGGCGGAGAGAGATAATTTAACAGACAGAAAAAAACATTTGTATTTATTTCATAAAAATCCTCACCATTTTAGTCCAGGGAGCAGGCTATCTATTTAAAAACTTACTATACTACTTTTTGGGAAGAAAATGAAGCCTGATTTTACAAAGTCTCTTTCGGAGTTATTCTAAACAGCTGACAATATCTTGCACAACTTTGCCAGAGTAATTTGTAGAAAAAAAACAGAAGCCCACATTAGTGGTCCATCCACCATTGCCAGATAATGCTACTCTTGTACCTGCTCAAAAAAATGTATTCCCCTGTGTTTAGGGTATGTCTTTCAAGATCATTTTTTGCTTCCACAAAGAAAACTTTAACATAAAAACATTATTCCACGTCTCTGTGCAATGTTTTTTCATTTCATGCTTATCTCTACTCAGTAGTAAAGAGAATGGCTTGTTTCAGTTACCAAAACCAGGTATAGTGCTGCCAAATACTGTACAATGATTCCTCAATATAAAATGCTTACAATAAATTTGCATAGTAAACATATTGTGTAGCATAGAATAATACAATATGGACACTGATTTCTAGAAGGACTAGCATATACGAAATTTGGGGATTCGAACATTCTCTATGTTATGCATTCAAAATCATGATTTTCTTTCATGCTATTCCTCAACAAATAACTAAAAAAAAAAAAAAAAAAAAAAAGGTGCAATGTTCATTGCCTGAAACCTTGAGGCAAACCTTCAATCTATTTAGGACAGTCGTATCCCCTACATTGGGGATAAATCAATCCATGCACCATTAACCTTGAGTATACATTAGAGGATGCAGCCCTAGAGTCTTTTGCAAATGTTTCAAAACATAAAATATTAAATTATCCAATTTTTTCTATAAAACTGGCAGATTTTACAAAGGAAAAAATAAAACCTATTGAAAATCTATTGAATTCAGATTTAAAATATACAAATGAGAATGACATAAGCTTAAAGCAAATGTATATATAACTGGAAGTTTATGGTGAATATAAAAACAACAATTGTATAGAATTGGCAGTGGCGCAGTAAAATCTATTCTAGTCTGCAGTTTTGTTATTGCTTGTAACTGATTTGTATTTTGAGTTGTCCTTATGAATACTTTGACACAGTTGATAGAAGCTACGTCTGGTATCCTTGTTGACAACTAATCATAAATATAGTCAAAAAAAGAGAAGGTTCCTCAAGGAATCGACCTAGGACTTAAATAATTTGAAATCTGCTTATTCACTGTTGACCTACTCCTAACCTTGACCCAACCGCACACTGCATTACCTGTTTTGTTCTCCACACATTTTTCCAACATATGCGGTCTTACTATCAATAAAGACAAGTCCACAGCTCTTAACATCTCTCTTACAGACACCACTATAGCCTCTTTGAGACAAAACTATGAATATACTTCATCTACTTGCCACCTAGACTACCTGGAAATTCATCTAACTTGTTCGTACCATACCCTTTATGCAGCCAACTACATTTCAACCTTCTAATGACTAAAAACCCTTATTTCTTCCTGGTTGTACCCCAATTTATTCTGAATAGGGAAAATTAATGCTATCACTATATTCAACAAATTGTGTAGCGCTAACATTAATGGTGTTAACTATAAAAATTAATATGATATGCACAAACAAATAATATATATATAACAAATTGTGCATCAATGTGAAAAAGTCCATTGAAGGAATATATAGGATTCAGAATACAAGTCCCAGAATGGATGATGAAAATAGAAGGCTGATATCCCAAGGGTGAAATCCCAAGGAGATGGTAAAGCAGGAATACACCCGTAGAGTATGTACAAATTGGCTGCTTACCAGAAGCATAGGCCCCCAACCTAATGGACAGGCCACAAACGCTTAGATGTAAATCTGTATTCTGATCATTCCATCAAATGCCAGGGGAAGAGATGTAAGTCTAACATAGACTCTCGCAATCCACTCCAAAGGGAATCAGACCCATATGTATAGGGAGGAAGGTAAAATGGCACATATTGTAATCTAGTAAAATACACAATAACAATTTATTCTGAATTGCACTAACAAATTGCCATTAAAAACGAGCAGAGTCTTTAAAACCGCGGCGTCCCGCGTGTGGATGCTGAGCCGGCGTCTAAGGGGGCGTGGTAGCAACGCTACCATCTCTTCCCCTGGCATTTGATGGAATGATCAGAATACAGATTTACATCTAAGCGTTTGTGCCCTGTCCATTAGGTTGGGGGCCTATGCTTCTGGTAAGCAGCCAATTTGTACATACTCCACGGGTGTATTCCTGCTTTACCATCTCCTTGGGATTTCAGCCTTGGGATATCAGCCTTCTATTTTCATCATCCATTCTGGGACTTGTATTCTGAATCCTATATATTCCTTCAATTGACTTTTTCACATTGATGCACGATTTGTTATATATATATATATATATATATATATATATATATATAATATTATTTGTTTGTATATATCATATTAATTTTTATGGTTAACACCATTAATGTTAGCGCTACACAATTTGTTGAATGTATTGTTTTTGATTTCTATAGATCAAGTGTTTAGCTGCTTTCACCATCACATATTTCACATTTATTCAAGTTTTAGCGCAGGATTTTTTTGATTTTTATAATGCTATCACTATGACAGTCTTACAAAAACGACTTTTCTTGTTTTGTACTCTCCCAATCCCATCTTACGCCTTGAAACCTTTCCAAAATGACGTCCTCACGTTCATCTGATCCAGTAAAAAAACATATTAATGGGAATACAAAATATCTGCACATAAGCGGAAAGGCGGGCAAGGTGTCTCTAACTTTATTAAATATTTTATGGCTGGTCAAATCACCTCTTTGATTTCCCTATATGCAACAAGACCCTCTGTGGGATGACCAATTGCAGCACCCACTTAATTTTTGGGACACCAGCAAATATGTCAACAAACTAATTTCACCACACTTGCCTCTCCTACCCCTTCTGGGCAATCCCTTGTTCCCTCCAGGATTAGAATCTCCTAATGCCTTCCATTCTAGCATTTTCATGAATTTCATGATATCTACTAATTTCTCAAGGGTCGCACCGCTTGGGCAGAAATTGGGGAAAAATATCATGCTTCATCCTCTGAGCTCTTCCGTTTTTTACAAATAAAGCACCAACATGCCTCACACTCACCAACAAAGACCTTACAACCCAGTTTTAATTTTTTGAACATATCTGCTACCATACTCCTCTCTCCCCTAAATAGTTATTGATCATCTATTAACAACTAAACAGTCTGGATACACATACAACCATAGATATATTTCCAAATAGAAGGACCTTCCGTGCACCAAAACAAGGGAAGACTGCATGCAAATCTTTTCCAGAATGGCATCCTGTTCTTAACATAACCACAACTGAATCCGCATTTAAGACTGATGCAGTTGCGCTACCTCTGGTGATGTTTTACAAATACGGATGACTTGTGCCATGCTTGCAAGATTTTTGACCAGTTCTCAAACGTTTGCAGCCTCTGTTTCATTGTTCCTTACCTAAAGACCCCCGGTTCATTTTGCTTCACCAAATCTCAGTTCAAGCTAGTGACTTACATCGTATTAGTGGCAAAAGAGACCATAGCATAAGCTTGGAAGAAACAGCTCACCCACTTCATGGACATGTCTTGCACAGAGCAGCTCTGATCCTTCTCTTCTGGGGTTAACCGCAGGTGCTCTCGGCCGCACATCATAGGACACAGAGTGCAGCTCAGCCCCGCCTCCCACTCTCTCCTCACTGGCTGTGATTGACAGCAGCGGGTGAGACCCAGGAGAGACACTGCTCTTGTGCACATCACTGGGTTGAGATCAGGCTTAGGTAAGTATTGGGGGGGCTGAGCGAGTAGCTGCACATTGAAGGTTTTTCAACTTCATGCCTAGAATGCATAAAGGTTAAAAATCTTTACCCTTTAGAACCACTTTAAGGCAAAATGCATTGATGAAGAATGTAAAGTGAGGGTTGTTTTTTACTAAGGGGAATGGAGCATAAACCCTAATCTTTCATAGAAATGAATACACAATACTTTATTGTTTTTTTATTTCATGAAAAAAAATTAGAAACTTGAATTATTTGTTCAAATTGATCAAATTGTTATTTGTTTCGAATTGATCTTCGAAAATGTTTTTCTTCCTCAAATGTATTGCTACCCCCGAAGGAGCCCCTGAATTGTTTTGTGATTTCTCTGCACAGGCTGAAGATAACACACCGCATTCACTCAGCACTTACAGACACATCTTGAGATGTTTCAAAGAGTTTAATTGACCGCGCACAGTCTAAAAGAAGAGAGGATTAACAAGTGTACTTTTACAAACAATATAACAATATAAACAATAGGACAATAACATCACTCTGAGAGATGTGGTTGAACACCTGCAGTATTCTGACTAACAGTAATTAATAGAACTGAACAGCATTTACCTAGCAACAGTATGAAGAGAGTCCTATGGCTGGCCAGTGGATGAGGGAATCCTTCCCGCTGACTTATTGTATTCTGACATCAAGACTTCCCTGCCATCAGAATACACTGTTCAGAGTTGCAGGGTATAGTTTGCAGTGCTGATCGAGTGGGGAAATTCCGACAGGGTGATTGTACAGAAGTCGATCAGTACATCGACTTCTGTATAACGGCAGTGCCCATACATGGATTGAATTTTGACCGGTCCCTACTGAACTGGTGGAAAATAAATTCATATGTGACCATCTTAACTAGTTTTAACAGTCTCAGTTTTATCCCACTTTCCAGTGATTGGTGAAAGAAAGAAAAATAAACCATTGGACAGCAAAATTAGAGCTCTTAAGGAAAGCACAACAGTTCCAAGTAGACAACAGTTTACCTTGTGCAATGTTAGCGTATTACCAGACCCAGGGCACCTTCTTCTGGGTTTCCAGACACATCCTCTGAATCAGTGAAAGCAAAGTTGAACTCAGACAGACCTAGAAGTTGGAAAAAATCCTTCATATAGATTGACCACAAAGCAGTGAGGCAGAGGAACCCGCCAGTAGGGGGCGAGGGACGCTGACTCACCCAACCAAAACCGCGGGAGCAGAGAGCCAACACTGCATGAGTGTCAAAACAATGAAAGGAAAAAAATGGGCCATGGGGGATTTTTATGGTGCCGTAAGTTTTGACACTCATGCAGTTTTGGCTCTCTGCTCCCGCGGTTTTGGTTGGGTGAGTCAGCGTCCCTCGCCCCCTACTGGCGGGTTCCTCTGCCTCACTGCTTTGTGGTCAATCTATACGAAGGATTTTTTCCAAATTCTATTGGGATGAGGGTGCCTCTTTCTTTCTGCATTTTCTATGTTATAGCCGCCTCCCTTCTTCAGACCTAGAAGTTGCTGTAATCTCTCTCTTTCAGTCCTGCTGAGACAGGCCCTCTTTTCCTTCTCTACAAGTGATGGGAGTGATCTCTTGTACAGTCTGATCGCACCAGGCATCTAAATCACACCTAGCACTGCATAGTGAGCAGTCTCTCTTGACTGTGGTCACCTAAGACAGAGTTCTTTTCAGCCAAAAGCAGCAGCCTTTTTCCCAACACACCTGCTTGCTTCAAGACAGTCCTCTTCCCTTTCCTCTCCAGCCTACAGACACAATTCCTCTTGTTCGGTTGCATCAGCCAATCACTTCCAGGATCAAATCAGACTCAGCTAAGATAGCTGCCCCCTGCACTGAACACACTCCATAGACAAGCATTACAAACTAGTCTCCATAAAGATGGCTGATGCACTTCTGCATTAATGAATACTTGGTTCAACCCTGTTCACGTTGCAGAAGGATCACACAGCAGCAACTAATGAAGAAGTTCTGCAGCAATTATCAGCTACAGTCCAGGTTACAGCTACAAAATGCATGGGGAAAGTGTAGAAGAGAGAGGGAGGGACCTTAACCTGTGCCACATCCGGGTAATTACTGGAGTAGAACAAATTTGCATGACCACGTCCTGCTGGTGGTGGATTTTAAAGGCACTCCACATGTAACAGTGTATAGATTAAAAAAACATTTATTAAACATCATATAAAAAAAACACGGTAGGCATCATAAATAGCTTTATAAAAAACCCACATGAAACATATATTGGGTAACCATAAAGTTAGTGGCATTAACATATATCTCTGTATAAAGACTTCACATAATAGGTGTTGAGTTGGCGTAGTGGTCGACGTGTTTTCGCTTCGTGCTTCCTCAAGACCAGCCACAAGTATGCCACATATAACTAGTTACAAAACAAATATTATTATTAGTTTAACATTAAAAAATTATTTTACTATGATTTTACATTCAATTCCAAATGATGATCATCATTTACATACCAAAGAAGCCCAAAACTGTCACATACGTCTGGGAACACTGGGAACAAATAGCAGTGTGGGGCTCAGCTGAAGCACCCTATCTTTTAAATAGCTGTATATAAAGATTAAAAAATGGATATAAGAGGAGCCGTGTTTCAAAAATATATCCATATGTAAAAATATTCTATTAGCATAGCATAGATTTACAAATAATGTATTACACTGCAGTAAATAAGTATGTAGTAATGAACCTATATATACGCTATACAGTATAATTATGTGTCAAAGAATTTTCATATGCCTGCATAAATTTACCTTATATCAACAATAATGGATATGTTGGTTTGACTTCCTGAAGATAGGTTCACAAACAGAAGGGGTACATATATAGAAGTAATATGGATTTCCTCTATCTGTAATATAGAGAGGAATTATTATGTTATTTTACCAAATGCCAATATTAAAAGACAGTTCTATATCATGGCTATTATCTGACCGCAGCTACATGCCATATCCTGCAACTGCTCAAAAATAATGCCTCTCTTTTGGATTGTAAGCTGTATCTATGTCCATATCCAATGCTCTCCCATCACAGACTCTCTTGCATCTGCTTTCCTACGAATTAAACATGTGTCTATATTATGTAGTACCATCGAGTGTATCAGTCCTGGCATCTGATGTAGTATAATTCCCTTACATTTGAGCTTCTGCCCGGTTAACAGCCTGGATGCTGCTTCTAGAGGCAGATGCGCTCAGCCCTCTGCTCTTTATCACCCACGATGGCACAGATGCCGGTTGATGACGTTGTGGCATTGTGTGCGCCCCATCACTGTGCATGCGCATTATGGCGCTGATTGCGCGTGGGGCTACATTAGCGGCATGATTGCCTTGTTCCGCCCATAAGAGGGCAAGGAGGAAAGGCAACCCTCACCGCCAGGGATATGATTTGCCCATCTTTCTCATATACATGGGACTGATACGGGGAGCATATGTCCGCCCATCAGATGCCCAGACCACTATTGATGCTTGAGTAAATGACAATCATCATAATCATTTGTAACAGGATATACATAAAGTAGCAAATGTTTTTGTTACAGTATACAAACAAAGATATACAGATAACTGTGGAGCAATTACATGTGTTGCCTCATATATGAACTCCAATGTAGGGGCCCAATGGTGTATGGATGCAAGCATTGACATGGGTCAATGGATTGTTGCTGCCCCCCCCCCCCCATGTCATTATTAAAGTGTCTACCTAATCATCAATGATTGAGTTTGAATGTGCCTATACTAAGGCAGATTTACATTAGGCGATTTAAGGGGGACATATATAATCTCTATAGTCAGGCATATTAGATGCCCACAGGAATGGTTTGAAGCTAATTGCTTCATTCAAGCCTGGTGGTTTGGTCGCTTCCAAGAGATATATCCATCTGGTTTCACGTTGTAGAATTTTTTTTTTTCAAAGTCACCCCCTTTGGGATCTGGTATTCTGTGTTCTAGAGCTGCAAATTTAATCGCATCCATGTTTCATTTATGGTGGAGAGCAACATGTCTGCCAATAGGTGTGTCTAATTGATTGCTGGAAATGTAATATATATGATCTTTGATTCTGCGCCAGAAATTGTGTTTGGTCTTACCAATGTAAAATGCTCCGCATATAGAAAACATGATATATACAATAGTGATTGACCAATATCGGTTTTTCATTGCCGATACCGATATTTTGGCGATCGCATATCGGTATCGGCCGATATTGGCCGATATTTTTGTACACTTAAAATTTTGCAAAATAAACACAAATTTTGACACAAATCTGTTACTGAACATGTAAAACTTTATTTATTAACAGTTTTAACATTAAGGGCTCGTTATTCACATCTTAACTGCATGAGAACTGATAGGAAAACTTCAATTGCAGGGACATTTAGTTTGACATCATTCTGATTGTGCATTAATGCATAATAAACTGCTGCAGTAGTGCACGCACTCACTGCATTAATTTTAAATCACTACTGCAGTGCAGTCAGTGCAAAACTGCTAGAAAAAAAGCAAAGCAACAGCTACACAGTGGATTGGACTGGAGTCAGTGGAGTGGACTACCATAGTAGGGCACTCACAGCAACTAATGCAGTCAGTGCAATACTGTTAGTAAAAAAGCTAGGCAACTGCTACACAGTGTATTGGACTGGAGTCAGTGGCCTACCGCTGCAGTAGGGCACTCACTGCAACTACTGCAGTCAGTGAAAAACTGCTCGAAAAAAAGGTAGGCAACAGCTACACAGTGGATTGGACTGGAGTCAGTGAACTACCGCTGCAGTAGGGCACTCACAGCAACTACTGCAGTCAGTGCGAAACTGCTAGAAAAAAAGCTAGGCAACAGCTACACAGTGGTTTGGACTGGAGTCAGTGGACTACCGCTGCAGTAGGGCACTCACTGCAACTACTGGAGTCAGTGCAAAACTGCTAGAAAAAAAGCTAGGCAACAGCTACACAGTGGATTGGACTGGAGTCAGTGGACTACCGCTGCAGTAGGGTACATAGTTACATAGTTACATAGTTAGTGAGGTTGAAAAAAGACATCAGACCATCCAGTTCAACCTATGATGCGTGTGTGTGTTTGCTTTTAACCGTACATTGTATACCCCTGTATGTTGTGGTCTATAAGGTGCCCATCTAATAGTTTTTTGAAACTATCAATGCTCCCTGCTGATACGACTGCTTGTGGAAGAGAATTCCACATCCTTACCGTTCTTACAGTGAAGAACCCCTTACGCACTTTAAGGTTAAACCGCCTTTCCTCTAGTTTTAGTGAGTGGCCACGTGTCTTATTGTATCTCCTTTCTCTGAATAGTTTGTTCCTTATGCTCGGGTCACCAGTACAGTATTTGTACATTGATATCATATCCCCCCTCAATCGTCTTTTCTCCAGAGAGAAAAGGTTCAGTGCTTGTAGTCTTTCCTCATAGCTGATGTCCTCCATTCCCCTAATTATTTTTGTTGCCCTTCTCTGGACTTTCTCCAATTCCAGCACATCCTTCCTGAGGACCGGTGCCCAGAACTGGACAGCATACTCCAGATGTGGCCGGACCAGAGTCTTGTAGAGTGGGAGAATAATCTCTTTATTTCTGGAGTGAATCCCCTTTTTTATACATCCCAGTATTCTGTTGGCTTTGCTTGCGGCGGCTTGGCATTGCATGCCACTGCCAAGCTTGTTGTCTACCAGTACCCCCAAGTCCTTTTCCATCCTAGACTCACCCAGAGGTTCCCCCCCCCCCCTAGTGAGTAGCTTGCTTTCTGGTTTCTGGCCCCCAAGTGCATTACTTTACATTTATCAACATTAAACCTCATCTGCCATGTAGTTGCCCACCCCGTTATTTTGTTCAGGTCTGCTTGCAAGGTTTCCACATCCTGCATAGAAGATATTGGCATGCCTAGTTTAGTATCATCTGCAAATACTGAGATTGTACTAGATATCCCCTCCTCTAGATCATTTATGAACAAATTAAACAGGATTGGTCCCAGGACAGAACCCTGGGGGACCCCACTTTCCACACCCGCCCCGGGTACTCACTCACTGCAATAATTTTAAATCACTACTGCAGCAGTAGTCCACTGAGTCCAATCCACTGTCTGGCTTTTTTTCTAGCACTTTTGCACTGACTGTGCTAAACTGCTAGAAAAAAAGCTAGACAAAAGCTAGACAGTGGATTGGAGTGGACTCAGTGGACTGGACAGACACTACTACTACTACATGAGGAAGGCAGCGCATGAATCACACCGGGATGTAATGGATAAGGAAGTCAGGTGAACATCCAGTATAGAAAGGGTTAACAATTTATTGGTATTGATAACCGAAAAACAAAGTACATAAAATGCTTACATCCCCCTGGGCTGGAGTGGACAAGGGCACCTGGCAGCAAGCAACACAAGTGCGAGGAGGTCAGTCTCCCAGGACTGCTGAGCAGTGTGTGGACAGAGCCGGAAACCAGCCGTCGTAAGGATGAAAGGACTCTGCTGTAGTTCCGTAGCGGTGACATCAGCCGTACAGGCGCCACTTGCGGGGAAGTACCAGGAACCAGGGTGGACCACAAGCTATATGGTTGCCATGACTACATATTTTGCGCTATGCGCTTTATCAAGGACTTCCGGCTCTGTCCACACACTGCTCAGCAGTCCTGGGAGACTGACCTCCTCGCACTCGTGTTGCTTGCTGCCAGGTGCCCTTCTCCACTCCAGCCATGGGGAATGTAAGCATTTTATGTACTTTGTTTTCCGGTTATCAATACCAATAAACTGTTAACCCTTTCTATACTGGATGTTCACCTGACTTCCTTATCCATTACATCCCGGTGTGATTCATGCGCTGCCTTCCTCATGTACTTTTATCCATATCAGCACCCTTCCTATGCTCGTTGGCTAGCAGTAGAAAAAACGCTTGGGAGCCTCACAGGCTTATTTCTATCCCTCCACCCTAAAGGCACCCCAGGAGCGCCAGATTTGTGATTATTGCTTTGACTTCTGGACTGGAATTTTTCCTATGGCTGCCCTGGGTGCGAATCTCTTTAATGAGCCATTAGTTGGCTAACAGCAGAACAACCGCAGGGGAGACTCACAGGCTTACTTCTATCCCTACACCCTACAAGCATCCCAGGAGCGCCTGGTTTGTAAATATTGCTTTGACTACTACTACTACACTTCAATACTCCCAGTTAAGTAGAACAATATATAGTAGTTGAGGTTGAATAATGACAATAGTCCATCTAGTTCAACCTGTGTCGTGTGAATCATTTCCCATACCCCTGAATGTTAATGTCCTTGAGATGTATGCCTAAGAGTCTTTTTAAAGTAGCCATACTCCCCGCAGTTACTACCATTTGTGGCAGAGAATTCCACAGTCTTGTAGCCCTTACTGTAAAGAACCCCCTCCGTAGCCTGAGGTTAAAACACTTCTCCTCCAATCACACTGTATGGCCTTGTGTCCTCATGCATTCCTTGCGACTGAATTGTTTTTTTTCGATGCTCTGATCACCGTTGAGGTATTTGTAAATTGCTATCATGTCCCCTCTCAGGCGTCTCTTCTCCAGGGAGAATATATCAAGCACCATCAACCGCTCTTCGTAATTAAGGTCCTCTAATCCCCTAATAAGTTTTGTTTTCCTTCTCTGCATTCTCTCCAGCTCCAACACATCCCTTCTGAGGACTGGTGCAGTGGTGACCAGAACTGGACAGAATACTCCAGATGTGGTCGGACCAGTGATTTATAAAGTGGAAGGATTATAGTTTTGTCTCTGGAATACATCCTCTTCCTTATGCATGCTAATATTCTGCCAGCTTTGGCAGCCGCAGCTTGACATTGCATACTGTTGCTAAGTCTATCTTCTACTAAGACTCCCAGATCTTTCTCCATTTTTGATACCCTAAGAGGTTCCCCCCCTAGCGTGTATTTTGCTTTTACGTTATTAGTCCCTAAGTGCAATACCTTGCACTTATCCACATTAAACCTCTGTATTATAGTGCAGAAAGCATAACATTTCAGCATGTTGACCGGTTAAACAGCTTCTTTTCTTTTCATAAATTGCTGCCACTTCACTAAAAACACGATCACTTGGTACTTGGTCAGGAAGGAGGAGCAGAAAGGTATCTTCTAGCATGAGAAGCAAGTCTTTTGTAGCGTGCCTCATTTTCTTTCCACCACTGAAGAGGATCACCACTTTTTCTGTCAATTACTGGTTCCTTCAAATAGAGATGAAGTTCATCATCCAGGCTCATTATTGCAGATTGAGAAGAATTCTCCGCATGAGGCCCCAATATAACACTAAACATGTCATTTATTTCACCACAATGAAGTTTCTCTTCTTCTGTCCATTGTCTTTTTGGACATTTTTCTCCTTTAGCATCCTGCTCTTCCACATTAGAAACCTGCTCTTCTTGACTTTTCTTTTTGGCAGGAACCTCCTGCACCTCCTGTTGAATATCTTCTGTCAGCCATTGTTTTGCATTGGCCAATACATCATCAGAAGAGAAAGGATGGTTCTTGTATCTTGTATCAAGGATCAAAAATACATGCAAGCATAACATTTTTTTTCTCTTCATGCTTCTCAAAACGTTTGGTGAGGCTGTCCCTCATGGCCTGCCTACATGTTTTAGTGCCACGTGTGTTGGGTCCTTCCCATTGAAGAAGCATCTTCAGCACTCTCAAACATGGGATGACAGATGACACAGGTGAGTCGTAATGACTCACCTCTAGTGTCAATTCCTCTATGGGGAGGAGGGTCTCAGTGACATTGGCTACAATGTCCCACTGATCAGCAGTAGGACAAGAATATCTTCCAAGTCCATATTCACCGAAATATATGGTAAGAGCTCGCTTCTGCTCCAGCATCCTTTACAACATGTGTAGAGTAGAGTTCCATTGTGTTGGAACAGAATGTATCAAGTTGTTTTTGGGTAGGCCAAGGTCTTCCTGAATGCACCTCAGTCGCTGCTTGGCAAGGATTGAATGGTGGAAATGGCCTGTGCACTTCTTCAGCATGCTAATAATGTCAAGCAAAGCTTTCTGGTTTGACAGACCATCATTTACTACAAATTGGAGGGTGTGTGGCATGCAACTGAGGTCTGACATTTCAGCAAGTCTCATTCCTTTCACCATGTTCACTCCGCTGTCTCGAAGCACAAGCATCACTCGGTCTTTGGTGATTTCCCATTCTTCTAGCATGCCTAGAAACATTTCTTTTATGTACTCCCCAGTGTGGGATCCTTGAATCACTTTTGTATTCAACACCAAATGCCTTCTTATCCATCCGCTGTCAATGTAGTGGCATGTAAGACTCATTAGTGATTCTGTTTGTCCTGAGTCTCCTGATCAGCAGTCAATCGTGAATGAGAATGAGAGTGAGTTGCCAGCATTCTCTGGTTTCAGCATAGCGTTTACTTTCTCAACGACCTTTTGGTGAATCTTTCCCAGCATTTCGGTTTGATAAAACTTGTCTCTCTTCAGTGTGTACCTTGGCTCAACTATGGACATCAACCGCTTAAATCCAGAGTCAGACACCATTGTAAATGGCTGGTTATCAGTGACCATCATCTCAGCAGTTGGGATCTTCCATCCGATTTTAGCCACCTGTTTTTTTCTGAAACATATTGTTTATTGTTGCCTGGGATAGTGATGTTTCACCTTGTGATTCATTTTGTTTTTTCTGTCCTGTATGAAACAGTTCAACATGATGAACTCTTAGATGGGTCCAAAGATTTGACGTATTTTTGGTTTTTGCAGTTATTGATCCCCTGCTTACATTGTTTTTGCATGTGTTGCACAGTGCTGTTGATTTTCCTGGAGATGGAGATGAGAAATAGTCCCACACCACACTTTTAATTTTTTTCGATCTGCATTCTGTATCCATCTCCATTGACATTTGAAAGACACTACTAATGAAATTGAATATAAGGCTTAAAAAAACTGTCTGTCTGGCACCCTGTGGTGATGAGCGGCTGGCACCCTTTAATGGGTGGCTGGCTGGCTGTGGCTGGCACCCTGTGGTGGGTGGCTGGCTGGCTGGTACCCTGTGGTGGGTGGCTGGCTGGCACCCTGTGGTGGGTGGCTGGCTGGCACCCTGTGGTAGGTGGCTGGCTGGCATCCTGTGGTGGGTGGCTGGCTGGCACCCTTTGGCGGCTGGCTGGCACCCTGTGGTGGGTGGCTGGCTGGCTGGCACCCTTTGGTGGTGGCTGGCTGGTTGTTTAACAGACAACAACAGACATGTTGTCTGTTAAAGGAAGTAATCAGTCTAGTGGTTTCAGTTTGTAGCGACTCTCTTTTTTATAGAGAACTTCCCCCCTAGTGAGTTGTTTTGCTTTGTTAAAGGCTCTCATTAGACATTTGCGTGAATATCCTCTTGCTAATAGCCTGCCTTTGACTTCATCCGCCTGTTTTTGGAATTCCATATCATCAGAGCATATCCGGCGAAGCCACAGTCTCATTCTTTTAAGAATTCCCTGATAACCTGTAATCCTTTGTTGTGTGGTACAGAGCCTCAATATCAATGGCTACCATAATGGTACTGGCGGGGGGGGGGGGGTGGTAATACCCTCTAGTCTTTGAAGAGGAGAGCAGGGATATAACATGAGGGTGTAAATAATTGTCTATAAGGTGACTAGCCATTTCTATATGGGACCCAATGCTTGATATTATTGATCTTCCTGGAGGACAGGTCAGATTTTTATGGGTATTTGGGAAGGCGTAGAGCGTAGGTACCTTTTGGATGTTTGACTATAATTGATTCATAGGTTTCTTTGTCAATAATATCCTGATGAAACGCTTCCATAAGTATGTGTTTAAATTGGATCCTAAACTTTTCCACCATATTTTCTGGGATCAGCCCATACCACTCTCTATTTTTCAATATGTTCAAGCATATATTTCTATATTGGTACTTTCCCATCACTACTAAGTTCCCCCTTTATCTGATGGTTTAATTATCAAATCTTTATTTTCACCTAATGATTTGAGGGCTTCCTTTTGCTCCCTGGTTAAGTTCCCAGTAGAATAGCCTTGTGTGCTTAAATCTTTTGTCTCACTACATACTTGTGTAACAAAGGCCCAAATGTTGGGATTTGTTTGCATTGGGGGAATTTTTTAGATTTTTCCTATACTTTTGTAACAAAGGCCCAAATGTTGGGATTTGTTTCCATTGGGGGGAATTTATCAGGTTTTTTCTTTGTTATAATCCTTTCTAAGGACACCAAAGGGGTTTTAGAGGAGTCAATACCTTGATTTAGTTCTTGCTGGGATCCTTCATTTTCCTCCAAATGATCCATCAGATCTCGTAGAGCTTTAAAATCTCTGATGGTAAAATCTTTCCATTGATCTATTAGTGCCTTTTCATTTTTCTTTTTATTCCGATCCTTATCAAACAGGAATTAATAAGTCAATTTCCGTACGAAAAGGAGGATATCCTTGATAGTTTCAAAGCAATCAATATCCTGTTCCAGACAAAATGTAAGACCTAAGCTCAATATTTCCTTCTAAGGTATTGTTAAAGATGTGAAGATAAATTTATATTTAGTCCTGAATACTTGGCGTCAGTTTTATCACAAAGGAATCTAGATTCTCCAAAGTTTTATTGACTTCCTGTGAGTTGGTGAGTGTTGTGGAAGTGTCTAAAAAAGACCCCTTATTTACATCATGTTTGGATTGTGCACTGTGTGTAACTGTGCCCAGGCCCCTCAAATTGGGTCCTGAGCTGGAAGATAGTGTATTAGAGGGTGCTTGTAACAGAAAAGATTTTAAAGACCCATCACCTATATGAAAGAGACCATCACCTCCAGATTTAGGAGCCGTTGGTGTCATATGTTTCTTACCACCATCTTGTGATGAATTCTCACCACCATTTTTGGATATCAATTAGTCCAGTGAGGTCTGTGAGATACCTGTGAAGCATGAGAGAGATTAGAGGTATTAGAAGAATCCAATTCAAATTCATCCTGTTCTACAGGGTTGCTCGACTGATTTTTTAAGGGTTTTCCTATTGTTAGTATTCCATGAGTGTCTCTGATTGCCCTGACTCCATTTATAAGCTACTTGATTACAGAATGCCATTTTATCTTTTATATATTTCTGTTTCTTATATTGGATAAGGTTTGTTGTAAGGAGTTCTATATGGTCCTGTGTGTAACTGTGCCCAGGCCCCTCAAATTGGGTCCTGAGCTGGAAGATAGTGTATTAGAGGGTGCTTGTAACAGAAAAGATTTTAAAGACCCATCACCTATATGAAAGAGACCATCACCTCCAGATTTAGGAGCCGATGGTGTCATATGTTTCTTACCACCATCTTGTGATGAATTCTCACCACCATTTTTGGATATCAATTAGTCCAGTGAGGTCTGTGAGATACCTGTGAAGCATGAGAGAGATTAGAGGTATTAGAAGAATCCAATTCAAATTCATCCTGTTCTACAGGGTTGCTCGACTGATTTTTTAAGGGTTTTCCTATTGTTAGTATTCCATGAGTGTCTCTGATTGCCCTGACTCCATTTATAAGCTACTTGATTACAGAATGCCATTTTATCTTTTATATATTTCTGTTTCTTATATTGGATAAGGTTTCTTATATTGGATAAGGTTTGTTGTAAGGAGTTCTATATGGTCCTGTAAGGCTTTCTGTTTATCCCTGAAATTGGGATGAGCACATAAAGCCTGGTTATGGCTATACATTTGTTTTATTTGCTCATCTAACTCACTTATTTCTTTTGTGTATTCATTTGATAGTAACAGTATCATTTTGTATGAGCATGCTACAAGATTTTCTTCCCATGCGCTTTTGAATTCCGGTATCACTTTTTTCATATTAGGGAACACCTGAACTCTCAAGCCTATTGGATTTATTTTCTCAGATGCATATCTTTTAAATAAATTTTATGCCAAAATAGGCTTGATTTACTTTCTAGAGTGCGAGATATCTTCTGCATAAATAGATCCAATTCCAATATACCTTGATCTGGTGACACATTTTTTTACATTGGAGCATAAATCCCTCCCATGCCTTGCCTGTAGGATTCACCATAGTTATCAAATGTAAATCGTTATAAAATGTAGGTCCAAAAATATATTGAAAAAAGGAAAAAAAAAAGGAAAAAACAGCAACAAAATGCTGAATTATAGAAAAAGGGAACAACCCTTAATAGAGTAGTAAAATGGAAAAGGTCCAGGACATCAGGTATATACTACCTATTTAATACATATAAAAAAGTGTGGAAGGGACCCTAACCTGTGCCACATCCGGGTAATTACTGGAGTAGAACAAATTTGCAGGACCACGTCCTGCTGGTGGTGGATTTTAAAGGCATTCACATGGAACAGTATAAAGATTAAAAAATAATTTATTAAACATCGTATGAAAAAAAACAAGGTAGGCGCCATGAATGGCTTTATAAAAAACACACATGAAAAATGTATTGGGTAACCATAAGGTTTTGAGTTGGCATAGTGGTCGACGTGTTTTGCTTCGTGCTTCCTCGTCTTGTGTATGCCACACTTAACAAGTTACAAAAAAAATATTATTAATAGTTTAACATTAAAAAATTATTTTACTATGATTTTACATTCAATTCCAAATGATGATCATTATTTACATACCAAAGAAGCCCAAAACGGTCACATATGTCTGGGAGGCGGACACAGGGGACAAATAGGAGTGTGGGGCTCAGCTGAAGCACCCTATCTCTTTAATAGCTGTATATAAAGATTAAAAAACGGATAAAGCAGAGCCGTGTTTCAAAAAAATATCCATATGTAAAAATATTCTACTAGCATAGATTTACTATGCATAATATGTATTACACTGCAGTAAATAAGTATGTAGTAATGAACCCATATATACACTATATAATTTGTCAAAGAATTTTCATATGCCTGCATAAATTTACCATATATCAGCAAGAATGGATATGTTGGTATGACTTCCTGAAGATACGTTCACAAACAGGAGGGGTACATATATAGAAGTAATCTGGATTCCCTCTATCTGTATAATAGAGAGGAATTATCATGTTATTTTACCAAATGCCAATATTAAAAGACAGTTCTATATCATGGCTATTATCTGACCGCAGCTACATGCCATATCCTGCAACTGCTCAAAAATAATGCCTCTCCCTTGGATTGTAAGCTGTATCTATGTCCATATCCAATATGCCCCCATCACAGACTCTCTTTTATCTGCTTTCCTACAAATCAAACGTGTGTCTATATTAAGTAGTAACATCCAGTGTATCAGTCCTGGCATTTGATGTAGTATAATGATGTAGTATAAAAAGTGGATAGATAGATAGATAGATAGATAGATAGATAGATAGATAGATAGATAGATAGATAGATAGATAGATAGATAGATAGATAGATAGATAGATAGATAGATAGATAGATAGATAGATAGATAGATAGATAGATAGATAGATAGATAGATAGATAGATAGATAGATAGATAGATAGATAGATAGATAGATAGATAGATAGATAGATAGATTTTGAGGTTGATTTACTAAAGGCAACTAGGCTATTCATTTTGCAAGGGAAGTTGCACTTTGCAAGGGAATTTGTACCAGAGCTTGGTGAATGCAGTGAAGTTTCACTTTGCAAAGAATATCCAAACACATACAAGGAAAAAAACAGCAATTTTAATAGCATTGTATTGGATGATGGAAGTCCGGAGAGCTTTGCCTCAATCTCTAAGCTCCGGGGTAAACTCCCTTGCAAAACGCAACTTCCCTTGCAAAGAGAACCCCTTTTAATCATTAGTAAATCAACCTCTTTTCGTAGTTACATAGTTACATAGTTAGTCAGGTTGAAAAAAGACACAAGTCCATCCGGTTCAACCAACAAAAAAAACAGTATTGAAAACCCAACCATACAATCCCATATACACAATCCTATACCCGCAGTTGATCCAGAGGAAGGTGAAAAACCCCAGCAAAGCAATCCAATTTGCTACAGCAGGGGAAAAAAAATTCCTTCCAGATCCCCTGAGAGGCAATCGGATATTCCCTGGATCAACTTTACCTAAAAAAAATGTTAGTACCCACTTATATTAAGTACACCCAGGAAAGAATCCAGGTCTTTTTTAAAGCAATCTAATGAGCTTGCCAGAACCACCTCTGGAGGTAGTCTATTCCACATTTTCACAGCTCTTACAGTGAAGAAACCTTTCCATATTTGGAGACGAAATCTGTTTTCCTCTAGACATAAAGAGTGCCCCCTTGTCCTCTGGGTTGGTCTTAAAGTGAACAACTCAACACCAAGTTCACTCTATGGACCCCTTATGTAGTTATACATGTTGATACATGTTGATCATATCCCCCCTTAATCTCCTCTTCTTTTCCAAGAAGACCCAGTTAGTCCAAAAAACTGCTATACCAGCTTTCCTTAGACAATCCATCTGACTTAAGCCAGCCATAGATGGAACGAAACTGGCTGAGTTTTGACCCGTCTATGGGCAGGCTGGATGGCCATACTGTTTTTTTTATACAATCATTGCTGGCAGCTGGCAGAATACAATAGCACAGTGGGAGGGATTCCCCCATCAACACTGGCTGTGGCTGTGTTGATGGGGGAATCCCATGGTTGAAGGAAAGAAAATTGCATACTCTATGGCCATCCTTAGTCCATGGTATCCTCTCACAAATTTAAAAAAGGCAGGTCCCTTTTAGAAAAAGAAAAAAGTATAGAACCCAGTAAAAAGGCTATGCCTATGAAATAATAAACATGACATAGGGTCATAGATTTATTTAATAATTAGTCAACCTCTAGATAATTCCCTGTATGGGTATTGAATACATCAATCAGATGTAACTCTCATTTCACTTTACTAAGCCATATCATTTTAAAAAAGAAAGCAAAAAAGCATGATAAACAAGCTTACTAAAAAGATTACAGCCTTAGGGCACACATTACATTCCACTCTAACATTGATTTGTTCAGCTTTATGTATTTAAAAGAAAAGGGATCAGATAGAAATGTAAAATAAATACAACAAAGGCCATATACAGAAAAAATGATAGTTAAAGTATTAGGGTAGGGTTTGACCCTCTTTAACGTTTTAACCGCTTGCCGACTGCTCACAGTATATTTACTGCGGCAGTCAGCCCCTCACAGGCAGAGTGACGTAGGTCTACGTTCTTCGCCTGTGAGGCTCTGGGGAGCGAGCGTGCTTTACTTTTTTTTTTTTGCTACTTGCAGGACTTTTATACCAGCAACAGATGTAGAAAAAAAAAATATTTGCTTAAGACAATGGTATACAGTGAAGTAAATGAAAGAAAAAAAGGTGCACGAAACAATATAAATGATGTAAAAGCAGCACTGTGAAGTGTATAAATGTTGGGAAGGATTACAACATATACAGTATATAATAGGTTATAAAAGTGCGCTTCAATGAAAAACAAACAAAAAATGACATTGGAAAAAAAAAAAATGACTTGGCATCCAATGTGACAAATGAATGAAAAACAATAGTCCAAACTGTGCAAAAATATTCTTGTATAGTGAAAAAGTCTCTTTCATCTGAAAGTAAAGGTGAACCAAAATTGCCCTAATTGCCCAAAGTGACAGGTGAAAAGGATCCAACTGCTGGGATTGCACTGGCGTATGTAGAAAGTGCTCAAATAGCCTCTTACCAAATAATCAAATAATCAATAATTGCTCCCCCCGACGCGTTTCCACTGAAGAGTCGGCTTCTGGGACTGGACTCCCTGGTACCACAGCTTTGGCTAATTTCTCCCTAATTTGTGGTAAGAGTCCATCCTCATCACCGGGTGTCACCATCACTATTGCACTATTGTTTTAATATCACGTTATTGGATTGATTATTTGGTAAGAGGCTATTTGAGCACTTTCTACACACGCCAGTGCAATCCCAGCATTTGGATCCTTTTCACCTGTCACTTTGGGCAATTTTGGTTCACCTTTACTTTCAGATGAAAGAGACTTTTTCACTGTACAAGAATATTTTTGCACAGTTTGGACTATTGTTTTTCATTCATTTGTCACATTGGATGCCATGTCATTTTTTGTTTGTTTTTCATAGAAGCGCACTTGTATAACCTATTATATATATGTTATAATCCTTCCCAATGGTATACAGTGAGGCAATGGTGCCACACGTCTAATGTGAATGCAAATAAAAGCCTATCAGAAGAAAGTCAGAAGTGAATCAAACTGATCTGGAATACAAGCCATTTTTGGCACTTTTGGCATGCTGCTGATGCTGATGCCAATGCACACAAACTCTAATATGCAGGCTTGGGTATTCAAATGGTCTGTGAAAACCTGAGGGGCTTCTTCTTGGGGGTCCAGTATCACTAGTATACAACGTGCCTAAGTTCCAACAATCCCTTTCCCTTGTAATCGTGCAGAGTTTTTGGTTATCATGCTGAGGATGAAACCTATTGCCACCTGAGAGCTCATTCGGGTATGTCTATCCATTAGTGCCCATCCAGCACTGTCTGCATCCTTCAGTGTCTGTTTTTGACCTTCCTCCTAGTCTGTGTTAATCAATGTCTGTGTGTAGCTGTCAGTCTCCATCTGTCAGTGTCATTCAGTCTTTCTGTGAGGTTTACTGCAATAGCAGCAGTAATGAGGCACTTGGAATAATTAATGATGTTACGCTTTACCTTGGTGTTCACTGGCCTCTGGCCTTCTGTCTTTGTGAACAAATGCAGGCGCTTCTCTATGCTCCCGTGACATGTTGTTTATAGATCTATTCCTGATGTTCCTTAGATTGCGCATTGGGCATACACAGCTATTGCATTCTGCTCAGTTCAAGTCCCCCTATCCTATGCTCTTGGTGTAAGTTGGATTCAGAAGCCACCAGGAGCATGGTGAGTAATCCTTGGCAGCCAACTAAGGCAGTTTTGCAAAGGTCTGTAACAGGGTTATAACTGTAGGTGAGACGGGCAATTAAAGTACAGTAAAACATTGGTTTGAGGGGATTTTGCAAGACAAGCAACATTTTTTTATAAATTTTGACTTGATAAACAAGCGCTGTCTTGATATACAAGTAGCGTCATGTCACAACTCAGTATAAAAGAGAAGAGAGGCACCTCTAAAGTGTAGCAATATGGTTACATTTAATGAAGGTTCAATATTTAGCAACTCACATGGTTGATGATTAAAACAGGCACATCTAAGTATGCAGGCATCCGGGGTAAAGCTGTCCACATAGACCATCCTCCTTATCGCCATCAACATCATTCTTTCCACGCTGCGCTCCACTAGCGCTTCAAGCCTCGCTTTCAGATCGCTCCACTACAGGGTAGTCTTCCTGGTCACGATTGCAGACTGACAGCGGTGATAGCCGGAGGACAGTCTATGTGGACAGCTTTACCCCGGATGCCTGCATACTTAGATGTGCCTTTTTAATCATCAACAATGTGAGTTGCTAAATGTTAAACCTTCATTAAATGTACCCAAATTGCTACACTTAGAGGCGTCTCTCTTCTCTTTTATACTCTGTAGCTCCTGCTGGATTTTGCTTCTAATCCCCTTGTGGAGGCTGCCATTTGTGGATGGACATTTTATAGTTACACAACCTATCAAATTGCTATAATCTTTTTATACGGACTGTAAACTGAAGGATTTATGAATAAATGGTTGTGGAACGAATCTTCTGAGTTTCCATTATTTCTTATGGGGAAATTCGCTTTGATATAAGAGAGTTTTGGATTACAAGCATATTTTTGGAATGAATTATGCTCACAATCCAGGGTTTTACTGTATATGTAATCCCAATCACTAAAATCTCATATAAACTTTAACATGTTAAAGTAGATGCAACCCTTTACTAGCTTACATCTGGTTTGCCAAAGCACTGTCTATCATAAGCCATTGTTGTGTTATTTTTAATAGAAAATATGATTTTTTTTTTACCTTTTTTTCACCCTCTGTTGCATCTCAGTGTTGCTAATCTCCCCCAGCCTCTTTCAGGTACTTTCTGTCCGCATGCACTTGATCCACCATTGACTGCATATCAGTGCTCAGGACCGGCTTCTTGATACTAGTGATTATAATGGATCATGCCAGTGCAATGTGTGCTGGTACTGCTGCTTGTAGCCTCCACCAATGGCTTGTGACAGGCTGACACAGCAGGACCACAGTTGATAGATAGTTGTCAACCCATTATAGAAATTGGCTGCACAAGGACCTTCATGACAGGATCATCAGTTTATAATTTTACATTACATTAAAATTACATTAAAGTAGATATAAACCCAATCACTAAAGCTTTCTATCTTTTCAACCACTTTCGGACAGTTTACTGTATATTTACTGCGGCAGGCTGGCTCGTACAGGTAAAATGACGTACGTCTATGTTGCTCGCCTGGGGGAAGCCGCTTGCTATGGGGGCACTCGCTCTCGAGCTGCCTTTATGTGTCTATGGGACACACAGAGCATGGCTCAGTCCCACCCCCACTCCCTTCTTCCTGGCTGTGATTGACAGCCAATGGCTCCTGCTGTTGTGTCTCAGCCAATGAGGTGGCAGAGAAAGGGGGTATATCCCTGATTCCTTCCTTTTTGTTAGGCTCTGGCATGCCTGCCCCTCCCCCTTTTATTTTTTTTTCTTTCTTTTCGACCCATTATTTTGGCCACACCGATGGCAGTGGATTGGAAAGCACGATATTGCCTCGATTACCTTGATGATGTCTCTTTGACGGTTCTTATAAATGTACAGTCATCATCTAATCTGCTTTTATAATTGAGCACTTTGCAAGTCTAGTTGAATCTATGTAATACCATGTTATGAGGCCATTGCCCTTCATGCCCTACATTTAGTGTGGAATATTTGTGCACTGTGCACCTATGTCTTCTTTTCCCAAACTGATTGATGTCTCCAATTAACAAGCTGACCTCAATGCTCTGTTTTATTGGGCAAATATGTGGCAAATGAGGTTTAATGTTGATAAATGTAAAGTTATGCACTTGGGGGGCTAAGAATATGCATGCATCATACATACTAGGAGGAGTACAACTGGGGGAATCCATAAGGGAGAATGATCTGGGTTTGGGTAGATCATAAGCTTAAAGAGGTTGTAAACCCTTTTTTTTTTTTTCACCCTAAAAGACAAACACATAATGAGCTAGTATGCATCGCATACTAGCTCATTATGAAATTCCTTAGAACGAGCCCCCGCCGTGCCGCCCGCTTAGTTGTATGACGGGCGACATTTCCAGTCGCCCGTCTTCCGGGATCGCGGCATCCGGCCATCTGATTGGACGGAGTCGTGGTGACGTCACTCCAGCGCACGCGCGCGGGAGCCGACGGTCACGGCACGGAGTTCTGAAGGAATGGCACCAGCGGCCATGCCTTCAGAGCGCATGCATAAGGTAAATATCTCCTAAACGGTACATGTTTAGGAGATATTTACAGTACCTATAGGTAAGCCTTATCATAGGCTTACCTATAGGTACAAGTGTCAGAGGAGGGTTTACTTCCTCTTTAATAATGGCATGCAATGCCAAAAGCAAACAAAGTCCTTTCTTGTGTCAAGTAAGGTATGGACACCAGAGAGAGAGATATAATTTTGCCCCTGTACAAATCATTAGTAAGACCTCATCTGGAAATTGCAGTTCAGTTTTGGGCACCAGTTCTCAAAAAAATATATCAGGGAACTGGAGAAAGTGCAGAGAAGGGCAACCAAACTGATAAGAGGCATGGAGGAGCTCAGCTATGAGAAAAGATTAGAGGAATGGAATTTATTCTCTCTTGAGAAGAGGAGATTAAGGGGGGATATGATCAACATGTATAAATACATAAGGGGTCCATATAGTGAACTTGGTGTTGAGTTGTTCACTTTAAGGTCATCACAGAGGACAAGGGGGCACTCTTTACATCTAGAGGAAAATAGTTTTTTTCTCCAAATACGGAAAGGTTTCTTCACAGTAAGAGCTGTAAAAATGTGGAATAGACTCCCTCCAGAGGTGTTTCTGTCCAGCTCACTAGATTGCTTTAAAAAAGGTCTGGATTCTTTCCTAGGTGTACATAATATAAGTGGATACTAACATTTATAGGTAAAGTTGGTCCAGGGAATATCTGTTTGCCTCTCGGGGGATCAGGAAGGAATTTTTTCCCCTGCTGTAGCAAATTGGATCATGCTTTGCTGGGGGTTTATTTTTGCCTTCCTCTGGATCAACAGCGGGTATAGGATTGTGTATATGGGATTGTATGTTTTTTTTTTTTATTATTATTAGCTGAACTGGATGGTATTATGCATTTTATTTAACCTATGTAACTTTATGATTGTGTAATGTTTCTATTTTTTTTTTTACTTGTTTAAAATTTTCAACAAAACTTTAGTAAAAGGAGAAAAGGAAAAGAAATTGGATGAAAGGTTTGGCACTGGGAAACACTTTTTGAAAGATAAATAGTGCATTTTCTATACAACTATATAGATCAGACCAAAATGAGGAGGAAAGAGGGACAGAGTTCCAAAGCAGGGACAGTCCCATACAGTTGGGAGGTATGGGAATCCTGCACACCTAGGTGACTTGGTAAATCTATCACCATCTACAGACAAAACACATGTAAATTCACAACCATAAATAAAGAGAGAAGTCCGTGAGGCTGCGCACACGCACACAGCGCACAAGACCCCTGTTAAGGGTTACTCCAGGACGCCTGTGCTCCCTCACGTGACCAGCAGCCCGCAAAGCGCCCGGAACTACAAGTCCCGTGGTGCCCCGCGCCTCTGGTCGGCGTCCAGACCCGTGGTAACGAGAAAGTGGCCGCTGGAGGAGACGCCGACGTCACGAGGTGGGCGCGGCCACCTGCGAAGAGTTGTCCTCGTCTTGCGGTGGTGCTGTGTGGCTCGCTGTCCCCCTCCTGCTGTTTGGAGGCGGAGTCCCCGGCTCTCCGGGAGGAGGAGCGGCAGCCGCTGTACAGTGTACAAGGCAGACTGAGGACCCGAGAAAGAGAGAGAGAGGGGGAAACAAAGAGCGAGCACCCCGGGGAGGAGAGCGGCAGGAGGGAGCCCGGCTGGTTAGAGGCGGCCGTGTCCTATGCAGGTAAATAGCCCTGGGAGGGTGGGCGGCGGGCTGTGCTGTGTGTCTATAGACATATGTGACTGAGAACACACCCACACTAGTCTATAGGGGACTTCTGTCAGCACTGGCCGGGGAGAAGTTCCCTGTCAGTAGGAGAATGATGGAGGTGCTGTGTGTACACCATGGGATACCCCCTTATTATCAGGGGTAACCCCCCAAATCCAGCTGTGCAGCTCCTCTCCCCTCATCTGTCTGGGTGGGGTCTGTGACTATGGCCTGGCCTGTCATTGGCTGCCTCCCCCCCCATGTTGTATGCATACAGCCCTCTGTGTACGTGTGTCTGCACGGCCAGACACGGATGGCTGGAGGTGCCCAACTCTCCATAGACACACAGGGAGGAGGAGGAGGAAGAGGGCAATAAATACCCCATACTGAGAGGAAGAGGAGAAGTCCAGCTGATGACATTGCAGGGCACTGCAAGGGTTAACCCACAATCATGGAGGGCTTGTCTAGTTCTGGAGACCGGATCTCTCCGCTCATTCCATGGCAGATCCACTTTGGCAATACTTTTAAGCCTTGTGGATGTTTGGCTATAGCTTTACCCTGCATGCATCAAGACATGTTTCCCACATTCAAACGCCGCCTCTGATTTTCAGCTTTTTCAATGCTGCAAACTCGTTTTTGAATCCTTAAAGTCGAGTTTAATGGAGGTGACAGGATGCAGCGATGTCTACAGCTCTGGAGCCATACTCGTAGCCCAAGGGCAGAATGCAGCTTTTTGGCACTTTTTGTGCTGCCCTTGGGGCCCCTGCAGACATCGGTCTGTGTTTCTCCATTGCCTTATTCCAGCAGTGATATCTAAAAGTCTCATGTAACGTCTCATACCAATGACTGTCTAATGAAGCATGTCCCCAGGCTCCCAACAACTCCCATAGCATGCTCAGTCTCCTTCAGCAGGTCCGCAGCCCCTGGCCACCTCTCGCGGCGTGCCCCCGCAGCCCCTGGCCACCTCTCGCGGCGTGCCCCCGCAGCCCCTGGCCACCTCTCGCGGCGTGCCCCTGGCCACCTCTCGCGGCGTGCCCCCGGCCACCTCTCGCGGCGTGCCCCCGCGGCCCCTGGCCACCTCTCGTGGCGTGTCCGCGGCCCCTGGCCACCTCTCGTGGCGTGTCCGCGGCCCCTGGCCACCTCACCTATCTAAAAGTCTCATGTAACATGTCTCATACCAATGACTGTCTAATGAAGCATGTCCCCAGGCTCCCAACAACTCCTATAGCATGCTCAGTCTCCTTCAGCAGGTCCGCAGCCCCTGGCCACCTCTCGTGGCGTGCCCCCGCAGCCCCTGGCCACCTCTCGCGGCGTGGCCTCTGGCCATCTCTCGCACCGTGTCCCTTTTGGCGATTGTTGTGGGCCGCTCTAGAGGCCCACCATATAAAGAAAGTTGCCCTCCACTGTTCTAGAGGATGCATCTTACCCCAAAATTCTTGATGGGATTTCTAAAAGTCTCATGTAACATGTCTCATACCAATGACTGTGTAATGAAGCACATCCCCAGTCTTCCAACAACTCCCATAGCATGCTCACAGTCTCCTTCAGCAGGTCCACAGCCCCTGGCCACCTCTTGCGCCGTGCCCGCAGTCCCTGGCCACCTCTAGCGCTGTGTCTCTTTGGCGATGTTGTGGGCCGTTCTAGAGGCCCACCATATGAAGAAAGTTGCCCTCCACTGTTCTAGCTAGAGAATGCATCTTACCCCAAAATTCTTGATGGGATGCTAATGCGTTGGTGTATACTGTCCCCTCCACCTGTTGTTGCTTTCCTTACCTAGTGTTTTGGAAGTCTGGATGGGAGCGTTAACAAAGCAGCTAAAGGGCTTTTGTCTTTATCTCTAAGTTCATGTGACACAGACCATATACGTCTTAGGGCTCATCTAGGCATTAAAAGTGTGCAGTTCAGCTGTGTTTTTTCTGCGGCAAAAATGATCCCCCCTGTCGCATTCGGCGACACGCAAATGGGGATATACTGCAAGCATGTGCAATACACGTGATTGCAGTAAGTGGGCACAGCATTTTTTTTTTTTTAGGCTAAAACAGGTGGTGAGGAGGCGGCATTTATGGGGCTAAGACGGCCAGTGAGGTGGCATCATACCACCTCCTTATCACTTCCTGTCACATCCCTGAAAAGCGATGGAAAATGGAAGTCTAAACTTAGCCTGATTTTTCTAGTTTAGAAGCTGTCCGAGGAGGAATGATTTATTTATTTTTCCTGTCCTTATTGCATTTTATTTTTTAGTCTTGAAATCTCCTAGTATCACACGACACTGTAGGGCAGGCTCGCTATTTCTGTTGACTAACGTGTTACTATTATAGTTGTTATGGTTAACTGTTAGTGCAGAGGAAGCTGTTTCACCTACATATTGGCAGTTGTGGGCATGGATGGTGTATACTGGCAGGCTTGATGTGCAGCTGATTTGTCATAGGGGTGTGTCATTAGAATTGTGTGATCTGGGTTTGTGTTTAAAAACCAATGCTGTAATAACTGGCAAGGAAAAGGAGGAAAGACCTGCATGCAGTTGTGAGCAATGTGCTTCTCCTGTAAGGTGAAATGCGGCAAAGCATGATCCATGTGATGGAATAGATGAAAAGGGCAATGCCAGACACATCAGACATGTCATTCCCACCGCTCTCCAGTGTCTGGGCACATTTCTCTCATTTCCCCCTCCCCCCTCTCTTTTGAAAATGCAGAGCTGGTATATTGATTATTTCAGTGGAATCTAAACATATGTTATTACGCAACTCAGTATACATATTTATTAACTCATTACCTTGAGAATTCTTAAAGGAACGCATCACGTTTTCTTTTAAATACCCGTCTGTCATCACTATTTTTTGGCTAAGCAAATAAACCTTTTGTAAGCTGTCATTTTTGTTAGTGCCTAGAAAATGCATCAACTCTCCTGACAGTATTACCCAAGTTCCTTTTTATTATGTCTCTCTTGTCCTTGTAATGTCAGTGACGTTTTTCACATTTCACTTTCTTTTCTCCTGTCAATGCTTTCTTTTTGTAAAGTCCTCAATATTGACACATAGTTTAAAAAAAAAAAAAAACATTTGTATTATTATTTGTATACTTGATTCTGCTAAGGTTTGGAGCTCCTGTACCTCCAGATTCTGGCATTTTTGTGCCCCTGGGAATGTACAGGTGCATCATCCAGTCCTGCTGCTGGCATTTTGTCTAGGAGAGGCTGAAAAATGTGGAAGCTGGATGCTCTAATGACCGTTCAAATGTTTAGGGCTGTATGTGCCCAGAGACAAAGGCCCAGAACAGAAGAGTTCTGGGGATACGCCCCTAATCACCAGTACCACTTGGTACAGCATTCAGCCGCTGTGCTTTTTGCCTTTCATAGACTTTTTTTTATAGGGTGCTGGTAGCTGCTGGATGGTACACTTGTGCTGTCCATCCATGCGGAAATGCTGAGATCTGTGGAATAGGGGCACAATTTCCAGTGTGACTGAGGCTTAAAGTGGGGCTCCACCCAAAAGGAGAAGCTCACCTTGTCTTCCTACCCCACCCCCTCCTTCTTTTTTTTTTTTGTCCTAAACCCAGATCTAGGTATACATTTGGAACAGAAATATTCCCCTGTATCAGTAGTTTGCAGCCCAATTTATCAGTCAAGTAACTGGACCATAGGAGATTACCACAAAATTCTTATTCATGTGTTCATCCATTCAATCCGAAACTCTTGTGGTTACACTGAAAACATTGAAAACCTACTTTATCCATTTTAGGCCCCTTTCACACTAGTGCGACTTGTCCCGCGATTTTGGACCGCAAAATCGCATGTCAAGTCCTTTTCCATTATTTTCAATGAGCCCCATTCATATCAGTGCGTTTTGAAATCGCACCGATTTCAAAGTAGTTCCTGCACTACTTTGCCACGATTTGATTGCGTTTTGAGCCATAGCCGTAGCCATTGCTTTTAAAATCGCGGCAAAGTTGCGTCAAAATCGCGGCGTAAAATCGCGTCGCATAGGTGTGAAAGGGGCCTTAACTGTATCCCTTGTTAAGCACCAACAGGTAAATTGTAAATGGGCTTTTCCATGCAGTTCTGTATGATGTCAGGTGGTACTCAAGAGACCAAAGCCTTGCCAACAACAGAAATGGGGGTAGTCTTGCTGTACCAAGGAAGTAGTGTGTATTTTTTCTTTTTTTTTATGCAAATTTGCATTGTATAATATTCAGGTACGACTTTAATGCAACTTCTGAGGGTTACCATTGAAGTCTATAGCCATCAAGTTGCATGAAAGTTGGACCAAAGTAATACATGAACTACTTATGAAATTGCTGCAACTTTAAGTGGCACATATATGAATGGGCATCATTGGAAAACAAAGTACCTTGAGATATTTGACGCTTATGAAGCTTTGCAGTGCAGCCTGTTGCCCCGTGTTGGCTGTCATGTAAGCCAGAGGAAGGCAATAACATTTCAGTTTGTAGTTGTTGTTTTTTTTTTTTTCTGCGGGATTACATTACAGGAAGTCAGCTGTGTGTTGGAAAATGTCAGCCTGTGTTCCCTTCCACATGTTTACCCATGTTATTAAACTGTTGTCATTTAGGTATGGTAATTAGAGGTAGGTAAATAAAAACCTGTTTCCAAAATCCACTCCTTTAAGTTCACATTTGTTAGTTCATTGGGGTTTTGTTAGTTCATGGGAACTAAAGTATTGTAAAGCCAAGCCATGAACTTCTATTTGCTCCCTTAGGCCGGCCATAGATGGGGAAATTTTCTTTCCTGCAACCGTAGATTGGAGCAAAGAAAATCGCTCAATTCCCCAATCAACACAGCTTAAAGCAGGCCATAGATGGTTTCAATCTCAGCCAGTTCAGCAGGAACGGGCTAAGATTCAAACCATGTATAGGCAGGCTGAATGTACCCAAGTTGATCGATCAAGTTGGGTACAACCAACCTCTCAGATTTTCCATGCAATTATTGCTAGAGGCTTTCATAGATGATGAGACTTCTCAAACCCTTCCTTTTCTTATCTTGGAACTACAGAAGGATTAGACCTTATGTTCTAGAGATGGGATAGTAGGGGAGTCTGAGTAGCTAAGCTAAAGGAAACTGGGCAGGACTTATTCACACCAAATACAGGGATATGTTTAACGCAGGCTTAACACAAGGGTACATAGTTTTGGATGTGCCCTGCTCATACCACAATGCTGCTTTATGGTGGATTGTGGTGCATTGCGTTACAATGCATACATGCTACATTTGCTCATACCTCATTTTACTGCACCATTGCTCCGCTGCAGTGCATAGAGATGGAGGAAATGCAATTTTGTCACATTTCAATAACGTTTTTTTAAAAATCGAACATTACTTTGCAATGGAAAAATGCAAGGAACTGACTCTCACCGCTGCAACAATACGAACACAGACGTGCACACTTATCTGGACTGTTTCAGCTTGTGGACTGCTGTGAAAATGCCTTCAGTGCACAAAAATGCAGCATGTAGCTAAGTGCATTTCTGGCAGGTATTTATCTGTACTTGTACTTTGCTGTACTTGCATTTCCCATGTATTGCATAGATCTTCTGCCTATTTTGTGTTTTGCCTTTTTTAACAGGGTCTTTTATGTAGGGTTGCACCGAAATGAAAATTCTGGGTCGAAACCGAAAATGACTGTTTTCCCCCAAATTATTTTAAAATGGGTAGAACAGGGGCATACACCAGAAACACTGATGCATTAGTGACCAACCAGTGGCAGTTAATTAACCCCTTTGTGCTGCATTAGTGGCACCAGTGTCAGTGTTAATTAACATTGGTTGCACTGACACTGAGACCGGTTGCACTAATGCAGCACAAAGGGGTTAAATAACTGCCACTGGTCAGTCATTAATGCATCAGTGACTAGCAGTGGCAATACATTAACCCCCTCATGCTGCATAATACAAATACCATTGGAAATTAACCTCGCCTCAGCGCCCCCCCCCCCGCCTGACAGGGAAATGAAGGGCTCACTTAGTTATAGCTATTAGTGGCCACTCGCCCGCACGCCCGGTGTGTTAGTTCAAACACATAGTCATAGTAGTGACATCAATGAGAGGCAGGCCACCGGCCAGAGGCGGGATATTTGAAACCTGCGCTGCGCCCCCCCCCCCCCCTTCCTCGCGGCGGCCATTAATTTCGGCACCTTAGGGCCATTTTTGGCCGGAAATGGGATAGGGCCATTTTTGGCCGGAAATGGGATAGGGCCATTTTTGGCCGGAAATTTTGGTGCACCACTACTTTTATGCTGTTCTGCTTTAAAAAAAAAAAAAAAAATTACACACTACTCCCTCGGTACAGCAAGACTACCCCCATTTCTGTTGATTGTTGGCAAGGCTTTGGTCTCTTGAGTACCACCTGACATCATACAGAATTTCATGGAAAAGCTCATTTCCAATTGACCTGTTTGGTGCTTAACAAGGGATACAGTAAAATAGGTTTTTGAGGTTTTCAATGTAACCCCAAGAGTTTCTGATTGGATGAACACCGGAATCAGGATTTTGGGACTCTCCCATAGTCCAGTTATTTGACTAATAGGTTGGGCTGCAAACTACTGATACAGGGGAATATTTCTGTTCCAAATGTATACCTAGATCTGGGTTTAGGACCCAAGAAAAAAGACCCTGTTGATGGATTGATGCCATGTTAGGCAGGCCATAGTACAGATTTCCTGCAGGAAAGCAATTCACACAATTTCCCCATTAACACAGACCGCGCTGACTGTGGAATCCCTCCTGCCGAGCAATTGCCTCCTCCCCACCGGGAGAAGACAGTGATTATTGCTAGCAGCTAAAGCAAGCAGTGAGTGAATCTGGCAGGCTGGTTGTATGCAAGTTGATCAATCACGGTTCCTGCTGAACCGGCCGAGATTCAAACAGACTATGGCCGACCTTAGACAGCAAGGCTATTTTGCCGTACTGGCCTCATGGCCACCACTTTTCTCATTATTTTGCGCTACTGATCTTATATTACTGATGATACTGCTGTTTGTATTACCTTGATATGATTGATATTTTGTTTATATGCTGGTTATTCAGCTTTTGAGCATCTACCTGTACGCTGTATTTGTACAACAAAATGAAACCTATTGAAAAGGGGGGGAAAAAGACCCTATCATTGTGTGTGTGTATTTTTCCTTATTAGTTTATTTAAATTCTTAAATTTGAAGACGTTAGAAGTTGAGAAGTTATTTCTATTTTGAAAAATATGTTTTAACTTGGTGTCCATTTTCTACCAGTTTTCCTGAGAGCAGGTAGCAATCTACCTGGCCACTGCAAGGGACACCTTTTCTCCTTGAGGACCACAGTGGAGCAGAACATCAAGGTTCCCATTATCTCTAGGCTGGTGTTTTGGGGGGGCTCCATTTTCTTTTTTCCCTAAATCTGTGCTAAAAGGCTTCAGGCAGTTGTCCAGCATAGTGGGGAATCCCTGCACTTTCATTGAACTCCAGCCATTGGTATTTATGTTTGTAAATCTTTCAGTTGGTGTATTTTGGGGAGAACATCTGTAAATCTCAACACTGTGTAGGTCAAATCTTTTGTATAACGATTCCTTAATGCATATGCTGGCCATAGACTTGGCAACTTTGGAACCATTTAATCAGTTTTATTTGGTGGGGGGGGGGACACGATTGATGAACATTCAAATGAAAGGAAATTAATTTTAAGTTGCATTCACATGGCTCTAATCTATTTTCACTACAAGTGTGATAACCTACTCAATGTAAAGTAGGACATTATTATAACCCTGGCTGAGAGGTTGCTGCGGGCTGTTCATTTTTACGTAACCTGTTCACTGGAAGCTAATGGAAAGCTTAAAAAATTAGAAGTATAGGGAACCTGTTTGTGACTCTTTAAAATTCTACTCCCTCAAAGATGTTAAGAATTATGGGTGAGGCTCAACCTGTTTCCAGTGCTCTTCCATGTCAATGAAAATAATTCTTTACTGACCTGTACATGTATGTATGCAAGTGGCTGCATTAGGTGATACTTACCATATATTATATTCTGTCTGTCACCAATTAATACATACATGCGGTATTCCTGTTGGTAGGTTTTCATTTTGGATAAAACGTGAAGATTGCCTTGATAAACCTTACCCGTAGCTAAAGCTTGAAATACTAAATGTATGTTTATTGCAGCTTACTAGACTTTTGAATCTGGTGGCTGCATTAGATTTAGATTTTCAGGCTTTTTTCTTTTTTCACTCGATGATCCTGGCAGTAAGACCCTTCCTGTGCTAAGGTGACAAAGCTCACACCCTGTCTGTGTATGCGGAGGAGCAGCCTTGTCACCCCAGGCTTCACTACTGATTCTCATTACATAGGGTGAGGCATTCAGAGTTCACAGAAAGATAGCTGGGAAGGCTAATCCATTTTTTGAGATTTCAGTTGAGTATACAGGATGTTCCCAAGAGCACAATTTGTGGCAGGATCCACAGGTATTTTTCTGTACTTGTAACAAATGTGCCTGGCAAAAATCAAACCACATCTGAATTGGTAAGCTGGAATAAAATACACTTTTCTTGGGATTAGATATAATTTTCAGTAATTGTTTGCGTTTTACCTGAAGTTTATGCAGCAAGATAAGTGGAACATTTTTTCCAGGAAATTCTGCCACCAGGTTTAACCTGAGGTGTCGAAAAACTAAAATAGGAGTGGTGCTACCTAAAATACAATACCTAAAGTGAAACTTTACCCTCTCAGTCAACATTGACTATTTAATCCTTATGCTGCTAGCATTAGTAAATATACTGAACAAAATTATAAACGCAACACTTATTTTTGCCCCCATTTTTAATTTTTCAAGGGGCACTTCTGGTTCTGCAGACAAGCCTTCCACAACCTAAAGGGACTCCATCACCCATGTCTGGGGTGGGGGGACGTCTTTGCTTCTTTCTGGACCTTGCTCATTCAGGACAAATGGGTCCACAAACTGATTTGGTTTGGTTACGAGATCGAGTTTTGGTCCTTGCCTCCAGCAAGGTGCTTTTTCTTCCAACTTACGCTTGTTTTCAGAGCGGCTACAGGGCCTCTTCAGAGCAGTGCAGGACCTGTTAGCACAAGGTGTTATTGTGCCGGTTCCAGGGTCTGAATGTTTCCACGGTTTTATTCAAATCTCTTTACAGTTCCCTGGAAGGAAGGCAAGGTTCATCCGATCTTGGATCTCAAGGCCCAAATTTATGAACCACTTTGTGCGGGTTCATACATTTCTGATGGAGTCCATCCGTACATTAGTAGCTTTCCTTCATTAAGGAGATCCGCTGGCTTCTATCAATCTCAAGGACACTTACCTTCATCTTATAATTTAGGTCAGGCATCAGCGTTTTGCCGTGGACGAGGAGCACTTTCAATTGAGGACGTTACCTCTTTGGTCTCGCCTCAGCTCCTCGGGTGTTCATACAGGTTTTGGCCCCAGTGTTGGCCTTGTTATGGCAGAAGGGGATTGCGGTACTAGGTTACCTGGACGATCTTCTTCTGTGTGCAGAGTCTTCCTCTGCTCTAAAAGCCAACTTGGATGTTACTGTGCGAACTCTGCAGGAGTTTCGGGTGGACACTGACTTTTCAGAAATCGTCACTGTCTCCATCCACAAAGCTGGACTGCTTGGGGCTGACGCTGGACTCCGCGTAAGCCTGGGTGTTTCTTCCTCAGACAACTTCTGAAGTTACAGGATGCTGTCCGGCTCCTGTTGTCCAACCATCGATCATCACTCAGGACTTGCATGCAAGTGCTGGGTCTGATGGTCTCCATCTTTGAGGCAGTTCCATTTGCGCAGTTCCACACCAGACCCTTGCAAAGGGAGATTCTGATCAAATGGAACAAGGATCCGTTGTCATTGGACAATCTGATCCTATTGAGTCAGGGTTCGAGGGAGTCCTCTCCTATGGTGTCTGCCTGCCTGCCCTGCATCTGGGAAAATCCTTTCTTCCCCTGTATTGGACTGTATTTACCAAGAATGCCTGTCTGTCCGGATGGGGAGGTGTTTTGGGAGTGTGTTCAGCCCAAGGTGTCTGGACTCAGGAGGAGTCCAGGTTGCAGATCAACATCCTGGAAATTTCGCCTCCAGGGACCCCCCTGTGCGGATACTATTGGACAAAGCTACGGCTGTGGCATATGTCATCATCAAGGGGGCACAAAGAGTGCCCTGGCGGCCCGGGAAGTGGCTGGCATCTTGAGGTGGGCAGAACTATGTTCCAGGCCCTCTTTAATGTGCACATTCCGGGGATAGAGAATTGGCAAGCGGACTATCTCAGTGGGCAGACATTGGATCCGGGAGAATGGTCTCTTCATCTGGAGGTTTTCATCAACTGTGTCTTCAGTGGGGGACCCCCAATGTGGACCTGCTGGCTTCCTGTCTCAACAGGAAGGTGCAGAGGTTTGTGTCAAGGTCTCGGGATCCTCTGGCTGATGCCGCAGACACTCAGGTGGCCCCTTGGGGGTCAGTATCATCTGATTTACGCCTTTCCTCCAATACAACTTCTGTCGAGACTGCTACGCAGAATCGAGTTAGAAGGAATTCCAGTAATTCTGGTGGCACCAGACTGGCCTCGCCAGTTTTAGTATGTAAGGCTGGAAGCAGACGTCCTTTGGAAACTTCCTCTCAGGGAAGATCTTCGGTCTCAGGGACTGATCTTCCATCCTGCTTTATAGTCGCTGGCTTTAACAGCCTGGCTATTAAAAGCTAGGTGCTGAAAGACACAGGGCTGTCGAAATCTGTGATACCTACGCTGTTGAAAGTTAGGAAATCTACCTCCCAGGAAGGTTTATCATCGAGTTTGAAGGCATACATTACTTGGTGTGAGTCGCGGGGGGTTTCTCCCTGCTCCTTTTCTGTGTCTCGCCTGTTGGAGTTTCTAAAATTAGGTGTAGATCAATGTTTGGCTCCGGGCACCATCAAAAGCCAGATTTCCACCTTGGCTATTTTTTTTTTTTCTTTTTCAAAAGCAGTTGGTGGTTCTTACTTTTGTACAGGGAGTTCGCCATCTGGCTCCTCCTCTGCGATCCCTGGTACCTCAGTACCGAATTGAGATCCCACGATTGGTGCTTCAAAAGCCTCCTTTTGAAAATATTTGAGAACTACCTCTGCTCACTTTGTCACAGAAGGTGGCTTTCTTAGTAGCTATTCCGCACGTCGTGTGTCTGAGTTGGCTGCTTTGTCCTGTTGGTCACCTTACTTGGTGATTCATAGGGACAAGGTGGTGTTGTGACCCTGTCAGATGTTCCTTCTAAGGTTGTCTTGGGGTTTCATTTGAATGAAGACGTTGTGTTTACCATCCCTATGTCCTAAGCCGAAACTTAGATGTAGTAAGGGCGTTTCGGGTATACCTTGCGGTGACTGAACCGATTAGAAAATCTGATTCTTTGTTCTTACAGATGGGCCTCGTAAGGGGCAGACTGCATTTGCTGCGACAATTTCCAAGTGGATCAGGCAGACGGTGGTGCAGGCCTACTCCATTAAGGGTCAGGTTCTTCCTTTCCCTGTTAAAGCGCATTCTACGAGGGTGTTAGTGCCTCCTGGGGCTTCCATCATCAGGTGTCAGTTGTTCAGGTGTGCAAGGTGCTACGTGGTCGCCTGTTCATGGGTTCACAAAATTTTACAAGGTGGATGCCCTTGCATCTTCAGATGCAGCGTTTGGCCACAAAGTTTTGCAGGCTGCGGTTGCAGAGGCTTTCACTTGAGGGTGAAAACTTTTTCCTAGTTGAGCTCCTGTTTCTTGTTACCTTGTTGGCTATGTTTAGCCTTGTTGGGAATTCTGTGTTTGCTGTTTTTTTTCCCACCCTTCATGTTGACACTGCTTTGGGACATCCAAATGGTCTGAAGACTTGAAGCGGTCCGTCAGTGAACGATGGAGAATTGGATTTTTTCACTAGTGTTTTTGATGGCCAGGTAGGCATTAGTGAGTAATACTTATGAAACCGGTTTAAAAATGCCTCTAGTGTCCAGCTGCTGTTGGTAACACCAGTTGTCTTTTAGACTATTTGGGAGTCAAGCTGATGTTTTTGTATTTAATTCCACCAACATGGATGCGACTGACATTAAAAAACTTGCCAACTGGACGAACTGGTCTTAAAGCTAAAGTTTAAATCTGCTTTATATTTTGCCTTCATTGGTCTCCCTCCATCACCATACTAATGACATTTATAAATACGACCTTTCTGTTTTCATTACATACCATATTTTAAACCCGAGACATCATCACTTTGTCTCTGTAGTTCTCTATGCAATGCAGGCAGCTCAGGGCTGGAGGGAGGGCTGGCATGGTGCTATACCTAGATTCCTGAAAATGTCACAATACTCTGCCCTAGTACTCCTATCGAGCTATTAGCCCTGAGTCAAGCAGAAGGCCAACTCTTGTGCAAATATCAAAATAGGGGGATGTTAAGCTGGAGGAGTGGGCATCCTTAGACCGACTCCATTTGCATGCAGACTGCCTTTGGTAACAGCCATATGTGATACCAAGCCTTAATGTTTGACAGAATATTTGAGTAAAAGAGGTAGACCAGGGACAGTAAGGCTGGGTAGGTGGTAAGGTTTCAATTCAGCTTTAACATAATGTGTTGCAAATCTGAGTTGTAAAAACTGCAAGTCTAAATAATCAGCACATCCAGAGAGAAACAGCTGAAGATATATGCAAATCTTAACTTTTGATGTAAGGGGAGGGGATGGAGCCAAGCTTTTGGTTTTACCTAAAAAAAAAAAAAAAAAAAAAATTCTTAAAAGAATGCGTCTTTTACAAACATCAATCCTGTGATCATAGTATGCACATGTGGTGATGACTGCATTTCTGCTTTGTAGATTTTTCTGTTTGCTCCAATTTGTAGTACTCAGTTGTAATATCACTTACTGACAGACTATACTTACTAGGGCTGCTGAATATAATCGCCGAATCGATGCATCGCGATGCGACTCTTCGCCATTCTGCATCGATTCGGGGTGGTTGAATAATCGATTACCTAATGACGTCACTTCCGGGGGCGGGGCATACATGAAGAAGCGCCGCGTCGCATCATGAACCGCTGCACTGCACATGAAGTTCCGGCTGGGCGCCGGTCGGCCCGCCCACTGCCTGCTTAGCCTATGCTCTGCGGCTCTGCCCTCCTCGTCAGCGGAGTGACTCTGCGGAGGACTCGGAGAAGGCGGGAGGACCGAGGAGAGCGGGGGATCATGTGTGGCCGAGGACTCGAAGGAGCGGGAGGACCGAGGAGAGTGGGGGATCGTGTGTGGCGGAGGATTTGAAGGAGGCGGGAGGACCGAGGAGAGCGGGGGCTGCGGAGGAGGCGGGAGGACAGAGGAGAAGACGCCTGCCACTGCAGGTAAGTGTACTGGTCAATCTGGCATTGAAAGGGTGCACACTGTGGTCAATCTGGGGCACGCTGTGGTCACTCTGGGGGCACACTGGTCACTCTGGCATTGAAAGGGTGCACACGGTGGTCACTCTGGGGGCACACTGTGGTCACTCTGGGGGCACGCTGTGATCAATCTGGGGGCACACTGGTCACTCTGGCATTGAAAGGGTGCACACTGTGGTCAATCTGGGGGCACGCTGTGGTCAGACTCTGTAGTCCCCCTAGTTGTTGTATAACAGGCCCTGGTAAGGAGGAATGCTGGGCTCTGTAGTGCCCCTAGTTGTAGTACAGTAGGCCCTGGTAAGGAGAAATGCTGGGCTCTGTAGTCCCCCTAGTTGTAGTACAGTAGGCCCTGGTAAGGAGGAATGTTGGGCTCTGTAGCTCTGTACAGAGCCAAGCATTCCTTCTTACCAGAGCCTGTTATACTACAACTAGGGGGACTACAGAGCCCAGCATTCCTCCTTACCAGAGCCTGCTATACTACAACTAGGGGGACTACAGAGCCCAGCATTCCTCCTTACCAGGGCCTACGGTACTACAACTAGCATCAGGTAACTCTTCAAACCTGATGTGGCCTGCTCTAAAGGGGGATCTATGAGGGGACCTGCTCTACTAAAGGGGGATCTTTGAGGGGACCTGCTCTACTAAAGGGGATCTATGGGGGAACCTGCTCTACTAAAGGGGGATCTCTGGGGATGCTGGCCTGCTCTAAAGGGGGATCTATGGCAACCCTGCACTAAAGGGGATCTATTCCATAGATCCCCCTTTAGAGCAGGGTCCCCATAGACCCCCCTTTAGAGCTCAGTTCCCCTGGATCCCCTTTAGGACAGGCCCAGGCTCCCCATAGATCCCCCTTTAGAGAAGGGTCCCCATAGATTCCCCTTTAGAAAAGGGTCCCTATAGTAATCGTGATGCATCGCGGTATCGAATCGCGACCCTAATAATCGTAATCGCATCGAATCGCGAGATAAGTGAAGATGCGCAGCCCTAATACTTACCACAGGAATTTGCAACATTCACAACTTATTCCTGATTAGCTTTGAAAGATAATTTGCAGTTTAGTGTAATGGCTCTTGCCAGGGTTGCAGGAGGCATATGACTTGGATAGCCAACGCTAAGTGACCTGCATCAGCCAAAGGCTTGTCGCCTCCTTGCCACGCCGCATTGATGCAGTAATTCATACAAACTTTTATTTATTTTTGGGTCTTAGTGAGGGGGAAAAAAGTATTTGCTCCTCCTGATGATTTTGTATGTTTTGTCCACTGAAATGATCAGGCTATAATTGTAATGGTAGGTTTATTTTAACAGTAAGGGACAGAATAACAAAAAAATATCCAGAAAAATGCATTTCAAAAAAGCTATAAATGTATATGCATTTTAATGAGTGACATAAGTATTTGATCCCCTATCAATCCAGCAAGATTTCTGGCTCCCAGGTGTCTTTTATACAGGTAATAAGCTGAGATTAGGAGAACTCTCTAAGTCCCCTTTCACACATGCGGTCCGTTCAGTTCATCAGTTCAGTCACGTCAAAATGTATTAGTTTTTTTTCATCCTTCTTCTTTTTTTTTTTTTTTTTTTTTTTTTAAATCCACTACCGTTTGTCCGTTTTTACATCCGTTTTTCGTCCGATTCGTTTTTTTATTTTTTTTGACGGATGAAAAATAGGGCATTCATCCGTTCCAAAAAACAGATGCGGATGAAAACGGATGTTAATGGATGATCATCCGTTTTTACTTAGAGATTCATTGATGTCTGTTTTTCATCCGTCGATGGATGAAAAACGGACAAACTGACCGTATGTGTGAAAGGGGCCTAAGGGTTCCTTTCACATGGCACGGTCATTTTTTTTATTTTTTCCCGCTCATGCACTTTTTTTTTTTTAAACGGACATTGATGACACTTGTAGGGTCCGTTCCGTGTGTCCGTTTTTCATCCATCCGTCTGCAGATGAAAAACAGACATAATGTATGTCTATGGGATTGCGGATGACACCGCTGACATCCGTTTTTTAAACGAAAGAAAAATAGAGTGCTCTTCCGTCTCAAATGGAACTGAATGGAATGTACGCAAAACGGATGTCAGCAGATGGTCATCTGCTAACGTCCGCAATCCCATAGACTTGCATTTATGTCCATTTTTCATCTGCAAACGGATGGGAGGAAAAACAGACATACGGACCGCCCGTGTGAAAGGACCCAAAGGGAGTGCTCCTAATCTCACCTTGTTACCTGTATAAAAGACACCTGTCCACAGAAGCAATCAATCAGATTCTAATCGCTCCACCATGGCCAAGACCAAAGAGCTACCCAAGGATGTCAGGGACAAGATTGTAGACCTACACAAGGCTGGAATGGGCTACAAGACCATTGCCAAGCAGCTTGGTGAGAGGGTGACAACAGTTGGTGCGATTATTCACAAATGGAAGAAACCCAAAATAACGGTCAATCTCCCTCGGTCTGGGGCTGCATGCAAGATCTCACCTCGGTGAGTTTCAATGTTCATGAGAATGGTGAGGAATCAGCCAAGAACTACACAGGGAAATTTTATCTCAAGGCAGCTGGAACCACAGTCGCCAAGAAAACAATTAGTAACTTATTACTCCATGAAGGACTGAAATCCTTCAGCACCCGTAAGGTCCCCCTGCTAAAAAAAACACATGTATAGGGCAATCTGAAGTTTGCTAATGAATATCTGAATGATTCAGAGAAGAACTTGGTAAGTGTTGTGGTCAGATGCTCTTTGGCATCAACTCAACTCGCTGTGTTTGGAGGAGGAATGCTGCCTATGACCCCAAGGACACAATCCTCACCGTCAAACATGGAGGTGGAAGTATGCTTTGGGGGCATTTTTCTGCTAAGAGGACAGGACAACTTCACTTCATCAAAGGGGGACGAATGACGGTGCCATGTACCATGAAATCTTAAAAAATTAACCAGTTCTGGACCGGAAGGATTTGCCTCCTTACTGACTAGGCCATTATTTGCGATGGTCTGCATTACTTTTAACCGCTTGCCGACTGCGCACAGTATATTTACTGCGGCAGTCGGCCCCGGCCAGGCAGAGTGACGTAGGTCTACGTCGCTCGCCTGTCCCTCCTTCCAGAGCCAATAGCGGGCGCGCGCCCGCTGAGGCGCGCGCCCGCCTCGGCTCGTTCACGGAGGAGTGCGGGAGTGTGACTGGCGGACCCGATGTCCGCCGGTCACACTACGATTGCCGGTACAGCGGGAGAAAGACAGAGCGGCTTATGTAAACAAGCCGCCTGTCAGTTCTCCCTGTGTAAAAATGAAGATCAAACAGTTCTACTATGTAGAACTGTTGATCTTTGTTTTTACACTAGTAGACCTGTCCCTGCACAGTTAGAAACACGCCCCTAGGACACACTTAACCCCTCCCTGTCCAATGCTGTTAACCCCTTCCCTGCCAGTGTCATTTTTGCAGTAACAGTGCATATATATAGCACTGATTACTGCAGTAATGTCACTGGTACCCCCAAAAGTGTCAAAAATGTCAGTCAAGGGTCCGATCTGTCCGCCACAATGTCGCAGTACCGCAAAAAAAATCGCAGATCGCCGCCATTACGCGTTAAAAAAAAAAAACACCAAAAATGACAATCTTTCCCTTTGTTAGTAAACGCGATAACTTTTGCGCAAACCAATCAAAATACGCTTTTTGGACGTGAAATTCGTTTAGGTACAGTGTCGCACGACCGCGCGATTGTCCGTTAAAGTCACGCAGTAAAAAATTGCAAAAACACCCCTGGTCTTTTAGCAGGAAAATCCTCCGGTGGTAAAGTGGTTAACAGACAGTTGTGCGGTTGTGCAACGCTGTACCTAAATAAAATTGATGTCCGGTTTACCCACAAATAGAGCTT
This sequence comes from Pelophylax lessonae, assembly GCF_965119305.1. NCBI lineage: Eukaryota > Metazoa > Chordata > Amphibia > Anura > Ranidae > Pelophylax > Pelophylax lessonae. The sequence goes on along the minus strand of NC_138768.1, from coordinate 633,094,525 downwards.
TCTTTTGGTGGTATTTGATTTGATCACCTGTGCATAAACTCCCCCGCTATAAACAAAGATCGTCAATTCTGGGGGGAAAAAACACAACATTTTTTCACATTCTTCTGTATAACTTTCCAAAAAAAAAAAAAAAATTTAAAAATCACAATTTTTTTTTTTTTTCATCCTTTTAGACCAATTTGTATTCTACTACATATTTATGGTTTGCGCAAAAGTTATCGCATCTACAAACTAGGGGAAAGATATTTGTCTTTTTTTTTTTAACTAGTATTGGCAATCTGCGATTTTTAGCCGGGACTGCGACATTGCAATGGACAGATCGGACCCCTAACCTGACATTTTTGACACTTTTGGGGGGACCAGTGACATTCCTACAGTAATCCAGTGGTAAAAATATGCACTGTTACTGTCATGACACTGGCAGGTAACGGGTTAACCTAGTGGTGTTCAAAGGGTTAAATGTGAGTCCAGGGGAGTGTTTTCTCGTTTTCTAACTGTATGGGGGGTGGGCTTGTGAAATTTTCAGAGACCTGTGTTTCTAAATAAAAGGATCACAGGCGCTCTGTGATCATTTCAGAGCGAACAACAGTCGGCTGTGTTTTACAACAGCTGATCGATGTTCTCTCTCAGCGGGGAGTGATCCCGGGTGTCCGGTGGCAATCGGTACCGCTGGTCCTGTGCATCGGCATCCCCGCTCGCCCCCAGGACCGCTCCTGTGGGCCGATATACCCCTACATCGATTTGCGCAGCTGAGCCAGCCTACCGCAGTAAATCTGCGGCGGGCGGTCGACAAGCAGTTAAGGTCCTGGAATAACGGCCCCAGCCAGTCTCCAGACCCTAATCCCATAGAAGAAAATATGTGGAGGGAGCTAAAGGTTGGAGTTACCAAACGCCTGCCTCAAGCGTAATGACTTGGAGAGGATTTGCAAAGAGGGGCGGGACAAAATTCCTCCTGAGATGTGTGCAAACCTGGTGGCCAAATACAAGAAACGTCTGACCTATGTGATTGTCAGCAAGGAATTTGCCGCCAAGTACTAAGTCATGTTTTGCGAAGGGATCAAATACTTATTTTACTCATTTAAAATGCAAATCAGTTTTTTACTTTTTGAAATGTTTTTCTGGATTTTTTTTGTTCTGTCTCTGTGTTTAAAATAAACCTACCATTAAAAATAGACTGATTATTTTTTTGTCAGTGGGCAAACATACAAAATCAGCAGGGGATCAAATACTTTTTTTCCCTCACTGTATGTAATAATCTGATTTTCTGAGACACTGAATTTTGGGGTTTTTACTAGCTGTAAGCCCTAATCATCAAAATTAAAATAATGAAATGCTTGAAATATATCACTCTGTGTGTAACGCATCTTTAAAAAATGAGTTTTAATTGACTTCCTGAAATTAACTTTTTGATCTAATTTTATAAGATGCACCTATAGGTAGTCGGAAGATATGGTTATGCAAAAGTTAAAAGGAAAACAATTGTTCTGCTAATTTTGAACAGACTTTAGCAAATAAAATTACCAGGGCTCTCGTTGGGTAAAGCTGGTACTGTGTGAGAATATCGCGGCTGATTTGACTGAATTGCACTTTGGTGTTGCACCATAAAACTTAGCTCAGTCTCTCCATGAAGTGCTAGCTCTCAACACAATTAGCTTCTGTGTTCTCAGTGTTGGCTTTACCTTACAATAGTACCAACTTTACCTAACCACAATAGCCCTTACATTTTAGTACCTACCCACCCTTCCACCAGCAATATCTCTCAATGACCCGGTCCCCAAAGAGGTTTTTTTTTTTTTTTTTAAGCCCTGCGATAACCAGCTGTTGCATTCAGTTTTTACAATGAAAAGACTCCTTGCATTGCATGAGTGGTCCGATTAAAAATAAAGGGTGTAATAGTATTTTCTGAGATACCATGTTAAAAGGTATTATCAAAAATCAGTGTTTTATTATTGCATGCATTATGTCCTCCATCTATAGTGACCGCAAGCTGCCATTCAAATAGAGTGTGGGTTAGCTGTACATGTCTGCGCCAGTTTATTAGCTGAACTCTAGGCAAACGGGTAAATGAACAGCTGTAACACATATGAGAGCTGTTTTACCTACTAATGTTTTACTTACTAATGGATCTTTGTGTGTATCTATCTATCTATCTATATAGAGTATGCAAATCTATATAGTACACTCCTCACATTTTTGTACACTTTTTTTAATTTATCTTTTCATTAGACATTAGTGCTAACACTAAAGAAATGACACTTTGCTACAATGTAATGGAGTTCATCAGAGCTTTACAGGTTGCCACTGGAGTCCTCTTCCACTCCTCCATGACAAGATCACGGAGCTGGTGGATATTAGAGATCTTGCGCTCCTCCACCTTCCGTATGAGGATACCCCACAGATGCTCAATAGGGTTTAGGTCTGGAGACATGCTTGGCCAGTCCATCATCTTTACCCTTCTTTAGCAAGGCAGTGGTCGTCTTGGAGGTTTGTTTGGGGTCCTTATCATGTTGGAATACTGCCCTGCGGCCCAGTCTCTGAATAGAGGGGGTCATGCTCTGCTTCAGTATGTCACAGTACATGTTGGCATTCATGGTTCCATCAATGAACTGTAGCTCCCCAATGCTGGCAGCACTCATGCAGCCTCAGACCATAACACTCCCACCACTACGCTTTACTGTAGGCAAGACACACTTATCTTTGTACTCTTTACCTGGTTGCCACCACACATGCTTGACACCATCTAAACCAAATCATTTTATCTTGGTCTCATCAGGCCACAGGATATGGTTCCAGTAATCCATGTCCTTAGTCTGCTTGCCTTCAGCAAACTGTTTGTTTAAGGACTTTCTTGTGCATCATCTTTAGAAGAGGCTTCCTTCTGGGATGACAGCCGTGCAAACCAATTTGATGCTGTGTGTGGCATATGGTCTGAGCATTGATAGGCTCGCCCCCCACCCCTTCAACCTCTGCAGCAATGCTGGCAGCACTCATACCTATATTTCCCAAAGACAACTTCTGGATATGACACTGAGCATGTGCAATAAACTTGCCTGTTCGGAGTGGAACCTGTCCTGTTAAACCGCTGTATGGTCTTGGCCACCGTGCTGCAGCTCAGTTTCAGGGTCTTGGCAATCTTCTTATAGCCTAGGCCATCTTTATCTAGAGCAACAATTCTTTTTTTCTGATCCTCAGAGAGCTCTTTGCCACGAGGTGCCATGTTGAACTTCCAGTGACCAGTGTGAGAGTGATAACGCCAAATTTAACACACCTGCTCCCCATTCACACCTGAGACCTTTTAACACTAACGAGTCATATGACATCGGGGAGGGGAAATGGCTAATTGGGCCTAATTTGGACATTTTCAATTAGGGGTGTACTCACTTTTGTTGTCAGCAGTTTAGACATTAATGGCTGTGTGTTATTTTGAGGGGACAGCAAATTTACACTGTTATACAAGCTGTACACTCACTACTTTACATTCTAGCAAAGTGTCATTGTCACATGAAAATATATAATAAAATATTTACAAAAATGTGAGGGGTGTACTCACTTTATGAGATACTGTATGTGTGTGTGAAGAGATATTAGAGATATATAATCTGTCTCTAGTAGAGTAGGGGACGTTCTCTTTCTGTGCTGCAGTTTCACTTGAGACTTCTTCCTACATCTACCCTGTAACTGGACTTTGAAAGAAAAAGCAGAAGACTGATGAGCTCTGCTCTCTCCTCTATGATCATCTCTAAATGAACAAGGAGTTACTATCATAAACCCCTTGTATTATTTCACTAAATTTCAGGAAGTTTTCTGAAAGGTGGAGCTGCACAGCCCTGACTGTCAGTTTTACCAGTGGAACTTCAGCAGGGGCATCACTATCAGGGGCTGCATGTTAGTAACATTTTGTGAAGAAGGAAGCACCAGCCACCAGTGGTTTACACCTCCATTAGAGGTATCTATTTATTACCCCAATAATTTTCTTTCCCACGCTTCAGCTTTAAGACACACAAAACCTTGTGTGCTGCTCTGTGTTGGGCAAGAGGGATATCCTCTCACCTTATATGACAGTAATCCAGGAAATCTGGGTACTCTTATTTTATTAGGACATGCCAAATTAAACAACAAGATGCAATGAACATGGGCAAGATTTTCAGACCAGGACATACTACTGAACGAGCGCATCCTTCACGCATTGCACTTAAGCTTCGTCCACACTGCTGTGATGCAATTGTGACCCGATTTCTAGTGTGATTTATGTTGTGTGACTTTGATGCAATTTTACACAGCATATTCTATGGGGTCGCACTGCACCAAAGTAGCACAGGAACCTTTTCCAGAGTCGCATTGATGAGAAAAGCCCCATTGACTATAATGTGTTTTTCTTTGTCATGTGATTAGTTAAACTAGTGTGAATCAGCTTTACAAAGCTAAGTAGGCATTGTGGGGGGTGTTAGAATGTCATCAAGCAAGATCCTGCTGGTCCTTTTTGGCAGCTAAAGTTTAGAAAACATGCACTTTTAGGTAGAAATCATTTTTACACAGGTCAGGAAGCAGGACAAGGGAATATTTTTATAAGACTAATTAGTATTCGGCTAGAATTCTACTTTAGCCTATGCTCACATTGGTCTGATTTGACATGTCATATCAACAATTGCACCGTTCGAATTGTGCGCCGCAGACTTTATGGCGCCGCACCGATTTCCAAAAGTAGTTTCTGTACTACATTTGGCAACTTAAGGGGGCGATTTCAATAGACATCTGTGCAGGAACCTGCACAGATGTCTGTGAAATCGCCCCCGAAGTCGGACTGAAATGCTGGTTTGAAATTGTGCGAGTTCAGCTTAGCTTGCGCAATTTTAATTCAGCCTCAGTGTGAACCTAGAAGTATGCTCAGAGAAAATCAATATGTAATAGAACTCTGTAATATGTTAAATATGTCACTCTTTGCTTTTCATGTAAAAGAAAGGATATTTCAAAATGTACCTTTTCCCCTGCAGCTTAAAAGCCCTCCTGTCTTCTGCCTTTTGCATTATGCTGCTCCTCTGGACTGCAGTGCGGCGTCACAAATGTCACTGGGGGTGTTGCTATAACAAGTCCTACATTCCCTAGTGTGTCAAAATAGAAGGCTTTGCACGTTCTACCGTCACAATTGACCTGCTCATGCCACGCTCCTACCCCTCCCATGTCCTGCCCACTAGTATGTATTCTCCCCTACCCTGCTAAGTCACATACCTCCGATCTGGATGATTCATAACACACGCCCAGCTATCAATTTAGGTGATTGTAAAGCCTGGTGCTTAATCCCCACCCCCCCCCAAAAAAAAAAAAAAAAACCCCTGGTATACCTTCTTGCTCTGTGAAGCGGTTTTGCAAAGAGTGGTTGGCTCACTGAATTTAAAAGCAGCCAGAGCCAATGGTGCCACGCTGCCGTCTTGGGCAATGAGGAGGGAGAGTCTCGAGCATCCCAGACACTCCTGCAACATTGTTGGATAGAGATGGGGCTCAGGTAAGTATTTTGAGGGGGGGGGCTACTGCACATAGAAGGCTTTTTATCTTCCCCTGCCTTTTCCTACTCAGTCTGTCTCATCTGATTCTGAGCTTGATGCCGCCGTGGACGTGGCCCATCCAGGAGAACCTAATATCACACCCCAGATCCATCCTATAGTGAGGATGATTCCTCCATGGTCGCAGCAGCGAATTTAAAAAAAGCAATTGTTGACGCACTTATCACTGCACTGCGTGAGACTTTAAAAATGAAGGATTCGGCTGATGTAGCCACGGATGTGGCTGTGTCGTTTGGTACACATAAGTCACCTCGCACTCTAAAGGGGTTTCCTTATGTGCCTTATTTTGACAGGTTTTCCTGTAAGGAATGGGAACAACCAAAATTACCCTTTGTGGTCCCCGAACGTTTTTCTGTACGTTACCCTTTTGAGGAGTCCCTTTTTAAAAAAAAAAAAAAAAAAAAAAAAAGTGGGCTAGTCCACCAGTGGTGGACCCTCCTTTTTTTTCCAGGTTGAATAAAGCTACCATGATCCCAGTAGAGGAAACCCTGTCCTTTAAGGACCTGGCTGACAGGGAAGTGGAGGCTGTGGCATGCAGCATGTTTACTATGGCTGGTTTGACATGGCAGCCAGTTTTTGCCTCAGCCCTGTTGTCTCAGGCCCTAACTGAATGGGCCAAGCTTTTGTACCAGGGCTGGGGGGTAAGCAGGTCCCCGCTGCTTATGTTGATTTAGCAGACCAGTTGGTCCATGGACTGCTGTTTATTTATGATGCAGCTTTGGATACAGCAGCTCCTGTGCTGTCCAAACTTTGTTTCAGCGGTGGTGATTAGGTGCATGCTGTGGCTTAAGAATTAATCTGCAGACCAAGCCTCTGAGAAAGCTCTCAGCAGGAAGGTCTGCCCTCATCCATTATTGGGGTGGGGGTCATCTTCGCTGGTTTCCGACCTCGTGGACCTCCTTCATGAGCGTCAAGGGGATCCACAAAATTATTCTTTTGAGGGTAAGCAGAAAAGTGGACAAAGCTTGTCCTTTTCAGGTTTTTTAGGTCCGGAGTCTCCTTGTGCGGATTTATTACTGCAAAGATTCAGGTGATGCCCGAACTAGCTAAGGCCCCCATATCCCTGTCCAGGGAATTGGTTTACCTAGGTCTGGTTCTAATTCTGGACAAACTTCAGGAACCACAGGCCGTAATTCGCGGGCGGCTGTCACACAGATCTTTCTTGCTCTCCCATTTTGCATACAGGTTCTGAGTCTGGTGGTATCCACCTTCAAGACAGTTCTGTTTGCACAGTCGTATATGCAGCTCCTTTAGCAGGTTCGTCACCACAGGAGGATACCAAGGTTCGTGGCGAGATCACGGGTTCCTCTGGCAGACGTCTAAGGGCCACTGTAAGGCCAGTATCATCCTCTGCTCAGGCTTCTTCTGCAATTCCTGCGAGGAATCAAGGGCGAGGATCTTCCAATCAGTCTGGTGGCCATAAATGTCCCTTGGGGGCTTCCTCTCAGAGAAGACTAGTTGTCCCAAGGGCTGATCTACCATCCTGCTGTAGTCGCTGCTTCTAATGGCTTAGCTATTGAAACCAGGTATTAAGGGATAAAGGTCTGTCTGGATCAGTGATCCCTACTATGGTGAAGGCGAGGAAGTCGTCTCCAGCAAGATATACCATCGTACGTGGAAAGCGTACATTTCTTGGTGTGAGTCGATTGGCGCTCATCCTCTTCAGTCGCTCGGATCTTTACCTTTATTCAACAGGGCATTGATCAGAAGTTGGGCTTGAGTACCATCAAGAACCGTGTGTCTGCCCCGACCATCTTCTTTCAGCGAACCCTAGCCACGCGCTCTTTAGTTTGTATCTTTTTATTTAGGGGGTTCAACATGTTGCTCTACCTTTTACAGTCTTTTGCCACCATGGGATTTAAATTTTAGTACTTTTGGTTCTCCAGAAACCTCCATTTTAGAATATTTGGTCAAAAGGGATAAAGTAGTTCTTTGTCCCTGTTCGTCATTCCTGGCCAAGGTTGTCTGACTTCCATTTTAATGAGGACATTGTGTTGCCTTCTTTGTGTCCCAAGCCGGCTCATCCCAAGGAATTTGCTTTGCATACCTTGGATGTGGTTTGTGCGACTTGCGTATATCTGGCAGCTACTGAGTCCTTTTTTTGGAGGTCAGACTTTTTGTGGTTAGACGGACCAAGAAAAGGACTGGCCGAGTCGACTACCATCTCCAGATGGATCAGACAAACGGTGACTCCCTGTCACGGAGCATTCTCTTTGGGCGCTGAGTGCTTCTTGGGCTTTCCGACTTCAGGCATCAATATTGCAAGTTTGCAAGGCGGCCACTTGGTCGTCGGTGCATGCCTTCACAAAATTCTATAAGGTAGATACTTTGGCATCTGTGGATGCTTCTTTTGGCCGCAGCATTTTGCAGGCTGCTGTTTAAGAGGGGCTGTTCCCTCTTGAGGGGTGTTTTTTCCTTTAAACTGTTATTTTTCAGACAGCGCTCCTGTGACCCGGTTAAGGCTCCTGTGTCCTGGTTAAGGGCTCTTATGTGTAGTCTTGGGTTATTTTTCCCCACCCCCTCGTTTTTTCCTTTTTTGGCATTGCTTTTGGTCATCCCAGTAGTTATGATTTTATTGAGCGATGTGTCCATCGATGAACGAAAAAAGAAAATGGGATTTTACCGTAAAATCGATTTCTCTGAGTTTGGGCACAGCACCCACCCCTCTATGGAGTGCTAATACTGCTTGCTACTAAACTGATTACCTAGAGCAGTGGTTCTCAACCCCTGTCCTCAGGACCCACTAACAGGACAGATTTTAAGTACCTTGGGGAGATACGGACTAGAATAGTGCAATCACTGAGCAGCAAATTATATTACCTGTAATGTATTTCAGTTATCTGGCAAACCTGGCCTGTTAGTTGGTCCTGAGGACAGGAGTTGAGAATCCCTGACCTAGCGTAAAGAGGGGGGTTATATGCAAAGCTGAGAATGGCCCATGGGCGTAGCCAGGTGTTTTTTGTTCTGCCTAGTCCTACTGTGGAGGAGGCAATATAACCCAATAGTTATGATTTATTCGATGAATTTTACGGCAAGTACAAAAAGCCCATTTTTTCACACCTAAACATAGGCAAGTAAATGCACATGAACAAGCTGAAAATGTATGTAAATGCAAAAAACGTTACAAATGCATATGCAGAACTGTGCACGGAAAGGGGGAATTGTGTGCATGATCCCTAAAAAGTCAGATGCATAAGCCTGCCTTACTTTGTGCAGAAAGCAAGGAATGTGCTGTTCATAGCGACCAATCAGATGTTTACTTTTAAACTTTCCAAATGGCCTTGCCAGAGAAAAAAAGTGAAAGTTGATTGGTTATTTTGAAAAACGCATTCCTCCCTCCAGCTTTGATAAATTAGGATACTGTTGAATCTGACTTGGCCACAGCAACAGTTTGTTCTATATTAATGACTTATTACTCAAACGTCCTCTTTTAAATGGTAAAACCTCTTTGTTACCTCACACATTTTCTAGTTCTACGGTCTTCCCGATTCAAACATAAATAAAGCTTGTTAAATGCTGTTTGCATATGAACAGTTGCATGTGATGTACAGTGAAAAAATGCATGCTAACGGCTTTTTTTTTTTTTCTCCCCTACTCCTCCTTTTAGTTTTCCAGATGTATTGTCTCCTGCCTGTACTGAAAGAATGCATCGTTATATGAAATCCAGATGCAGTGATGAGAGTACTTAACTTGTGGAGCCAACTGAATATTACTTGTGGATGCAGACAGCCTATTGCCATCTCAGCTTTAAACTGGGTTTTTCAAATACCAAAACCTAAAATGTTAAAAAAAACAATGAAGGATTTTAAACACTCATAGTGTGGAGATTGACATGTACAGGAACCGTTGAATTCGCCTTGTACTCCACTGACCCATCCTGGGATATGTCACTACTGGAATTCAGTTCTGTGTTTTGCCCCAAGGTTTATTTCCTTTCAAATGCTGAAGCAACGCAGTCCTATGTGAGAGCTCAATTTCACAAGCAATAGCTGTAATGGCTCAGACCAGCTTGCTGCAAGGAAAGCCCTTCTACTGCAGGGAATGGATCTTTCACAAGCTTCAGCACTGCCTGCAGGAAAAAACAAATTGCAGCACCATTGCAGCAAACAAATTGTCAGTTGTGGCAAATTCTGGCAACAATGGAGGCAGCACAGGGAAAGGGTCAGCTTGGGGTTTACTGTTTGTTGGCGGCCCTGGAAGTGGAAAGACAGCCCTTTGTACAGAGCTGGTGTGGCCAAGTTCACCTGCTGGCTTGCAGAGAGGATTACACCGCCAAGTCTTGGCTTTTCACTTCTGCAGGGCCAAAGACTCTGATACATTATGTGTGGGAAACTTTATCAGGACCCTCGTTGACCAGATTGGCCAAGGAGGACTAATGCCTGGATATGAGGAAAAACTAAATGATCCCTCAGTTCAGAAACTGCTACAACCTGGAGAATGTGAACGAAATCCATCAGAGGCTTTTAAAAGGTACAAAATTGTTTGCAAAGTCATTTAAATTTTAGTTTTTTTTTTTTGTACATTTTATTTCTTTCTTTTTTTTAATTTCGAAAATCGAATGTTCTTTTTATCTAATCTGCTCATTATGTTTTTCATGTGAAGTTATCCATCAGTTAACATGCCTATAGCTTTACAGATAAGGATTTAATTGGATCTCTTTAGCATGGTCAATTACCAGCAGTTTATTGGAACCTCCCATGGCACATTTTAATACTGAGTTTTCTGCTTACCTTCCAGAACTGGTGTTTGGCAGCACAAGCCCAATATTAAAGGAGAAGTCTAGTCAAAGCTTTTTTTGGCTGTACTTCTGGGAGTCACAGAAGTGCAGTTCTGCACTCCCATGGCCTATTTCCAGCCGACAGCAGGCTTAAACCTGCTCTCGGCAGACACCACTAAGCTGGTCCAGACTCGGGGAAAGTTCCCAACTTCACAGTTAAGATCCATCCCAGATGCCTGTACCAGCAGCTGGCTCAGCCTCTCGGCATTCTACTGGGAACCTGAGCCACCCCTCCACAGCTTGGTGCTCTCGTGAGCACTGGAAGGGCACTAGAGCAGTTTTTCGATTCCCAATCTTCTCAAATTGTTTTAAGGAAGCCAAAGTGCGTTGGCGTTACCTGCGCAGTTATGTTCTCACTGAGGTTAGTGATGCCATCACCTGAAACTTGACACAAGACATCCCCAGACAATTCTATGGAACATAACTGTATGAGGGCAGTAAACAAATATTTGTGAGAAGGATGTAAACAAAGCCATATAGTTGGGGGGGGGGGGTTGGTAAACTGCAGCTTTCACATTAAAGCGGAACTCTGGGCAAAAAATGTATTCCCTTAGTATTAGTGATTTCACACCTAACTGCAGTATGCTTGTTTCATCTGTGAGAAACAAATGATTTAAATCAGTTCTTTGTTCCTTGTGATATCTATGTTGTAAGACTGGTGGCTGATATTCTGTGAATTCTCCTGGCCACCAGTCTTATATCTCCCCCCGCTGTAGTTCTTTACAAATGAGCAGTGAGATATTTACACTACCGTCTTTAGTTGGGGGATCAGGAAGTCTAAAACCGCTGGTCTGAAGCTCCCACTGATGCACCATCATTTGATTGACATGCCAGGAGGCTCCTGATCTGTCCCGCCTCATATGACTCGCACAGGGACAGGCCAAGCATGACACACCCCCTACTGAGCCAGGCATACAGTTAAGTTAAGCTTATGATTCTTGCTCTGACTCAGCAGGCGGCCTGTTGGACCTCTTCGAAGAGATCACCACACAGAGAGCAAGATGCAGCATGCTGTCAAAGGAAAGGCTTTTTTTTTTTTCTTTTTTTACTCGGGATGTGGCTTATTTTTATATAATACAATTTGTAAGGCCTCTTTCACATGGCCGCTCCGGTGTTTGGCTCCGCTGCGGGACTTTTTTTTTTTTCATGGAGAGGATGACATTTGTGTCATCCGCTCCGTATGTCCGCATATCATCCCATCCGTTTGCGGATGATATGGGGACATAATGTAAGTCTATGGGCATTGCAGATGTCAGCGGATGACACCGCTGACATCCGATTTTCTTTCCTTTCCGTTTTTTGAACGGAGGAAAAATAGGGTTCTGTTCCGTTCCAAAAATCGGAACAGAACTGAAAGGAAGAAAATTCAGATGTCAGCGGATGGTATTCCGCTGACATCCGCGATGCCATAGACTTACATTATGTCCGCAAATCATCCGCAAAAAAATAAGATGATTTGCGGACATACGGAGCGCCCGTGTGAAAGGGCCCTAAGACTTTTTGTAAACCTTTGTTTTGATATGCCTCAGTGTATTTTGCTCTCTTTTCTAGGTACCTTACACACGGGCTCATCCGTTCAGTTACATTTTTACTTCTAAAAAAAAAATTTTTTGTTTTGTTTTTTTTCTTCTGCTTCCAATTTTTCAATGGAAGAAAAATGCAGACTTTTCCATTTAGAAGAATGAACCTGAACGGAAGCGGATGAAAAACTCATGTAAACGGACAATGTGTTTTCATCCATTTGCCCATAGGAATGCATTGCTGTCTGGTTTTTCATCCATTGATAGACGGAGGGGGGGAACAGACAGAATGCTCGTGTGAAAGGGGCAGTTACGTGAAACGACAAGGAAGAAAGTGTTTTTTTTAAAATTTATTTTGATCAAAATACTTTTCCTGTAGATTGCTGGTGAGTTGCTAAAAATCCTAGTTTTGCTCATGCCAGATACTGTCAGTTGCGATCTTTGGGTTTGCTGTCAAAGGGAGTTCAAGCTAATGTAGAGTTTGGGGATAATCCAACAAAAAGCCAGTAACTCGGTGCTTCTTCTTAAAACATCCTTTATTGATGCACAACAGCAAATACAATGTTCATAGATACTAACGCGTTTCGGCCTCAGCCTTCCTCCATAGCAGAGTTCGGGGATTGTTCAGACTTTCCTTCCTCTCTCCTCGTCCACAGAAAGCCACGTATTCTTTCCACATAATACAAGCCATTCTATGAATTGACCGGGGGGGGGGGGGGGGTGGCTAAACAGGCTTTGGCTTTTTTCCATTCAGTTTTTTACCTGGTAGCCCTGTCCCGAGTGGGCTACACTCACTCCTCCAATGTAACTATGGAGGGAGCCATTGTCTTGCAGACTGTACTACAAATATGTCTACCTCTGGGGATAGAGAGATTTGTAGTTTACAGAAGAAAGAGAACATTATTTTTGATGAAGCTCAACTTACAGCAAATGATAGACTGATGGCTGAAAATGTTCTTAAGCCGGCGACCATAAATGGATTGAAACTCAGCTGGTTCAGCAGGGACTAGCCAAATTAAGTAAGCCCCCGTTCGCACTGGTGCAACTTGTCATGCGATTTGACAGTTCCAAAATCGCATGACAAGTCATACCTATTTCTGGGAATGGAAAAATCCATACCGCAATGACTCATGTCGCAGGGATTATGAAATAGGTTCCTAGAGTACTTTTTAACAGATTTCATTGCCACTTGCATAGACTTCTGTTGTATGAAGTCGCAAGCCGCAATGAAATGGTGAACAGTGCCAAAACCCAATCTACAGGAGTAAGAACTCTATAATATCCAAACTACAAGACCACTTTTCTTCAGTTTACCCTACCAAAAGCAAATATTTTAGTATGGCCCATACCCTTCAGCTTGTATAACCTTAACCGACCGCAATTAAGGTTCTTCTATCTTAAATTCATACTCTGTCTGTCTTGATCGTTTTATTGCAACCATGTAAAGCTACCACTGTTACCCACATGTTTTTAGTCCTTTTTTTGGACTATTGCTTGTACCACTTATACTCCTTGGAAAAAAATCTTTGAACAAGAAATTGCTAGTGAAAATCGCACTGAAGTGGCGAGATTTTAAAGCCGCACTGGTGTGAACAGGTGTTTTTATATATATATATATATATATATATATATATATATATATATATATATATATATATATATATATATATATATATATATTGGTAAATCTAAAGATATATAAAGTGGTAACTAAAGTCCAAAATTAATATATTTTTTTTTTTTTTTTTATTAAAGTGGAGTTCCAGCCATTTTTATGCTTGTCAGCAGCTACAAAAAGTGAAGAGCCCTCGGCTCTCTCCTCCGGCTCCAGGATCACTAGTGTGGGCACCTGGCTGTGACATCTTGCAGCTTCACAGCCGGGTGCACACTTTGCGTCCTGATTGGCTGGGCAATCTTCTGGGACCGGTGTCGTTTCCCAGAAGATGGGAGGGAGGGTGGGAGAGGAGAACCTCTGCTTGAGCTGCCTAGGAGGCCTTCAGGATTTCTTAAAGGGGAGGTTTCACTTTTGGGTGGAACTCCGCTTTAACGTTTTGGACAGAGTGGAAGGGGAATAATAACATATTTTTTTTTTTTTTTTTTATTGCTGTGTTCCCGTTCGAGAGATTCAACATATTTTTCCTGTTTACTGTTATTGAAAGAAAGAGAAAAACCTTAATTTTGGGTTGACCCCAGAACAGTAGGGGTGTTGAAAATCGGCGCATCGGTGCATCACGATTCAGCCTTGCTCGATTCTGCATCGATGCAGAGATCAGTTGAATTGCGATTGTGCTGATGTCATCCTGGCTGCCCCCCTTGTCACATTAATCTTAATGGCGGCTTAGAAGACATTCAAACCTGGTCATCTATGGGTTGCTACCTTCCACCAATCCCCTTCAGTTCCTATCACCCTCTCACCAGACTCCTCCATCGAATAATATTCTTGGACTCTTCCAGCCTTTCATTCCTATCCTCAGATTCTTCTATCCTTTCTTTCTTATTCATGGATTTCTCCATCTTTCAAATCCTATCCCTTGACCCCTCCATCCTTCAGTTCTGTCCCCAGACTCTTCCATCCATTATTTCCTATCGCTAGACTCCTCCATCCTTCCTTTCCTATTCATGGATTCCTCCTTTCCTTTCCCCAGACTCCATCCTTCTTTTGATTCTTCCATCCTCCTTCCCTATTCCCAGACTCCTCCATCCCTCCTTTTCATGGATTCCTCCTTCCCTATCCCTAGACTCCTCCATCCTTCCTTTTCATGAATTCCTCCTTCCCTATCCCCAGACTCCTCCATCCTTCCTTTTCATGGATTCCTCCTTTCCTTTCCCCAGACTCCTCCATCCTTCCTTTTCATGGATTCCTCCTTCCCTATCCCTAGACTCCTCCATCCTTCCTTTCCTATTTATGGATTCCTCCTTTCCTTTCCCCAGACTCCATCCTTCTTTTGATTCTTTCATCCTCTTTCCCTATTCCCAGACTCCTCCATCCCTCCTTTTCATGAATTCCTCCTTCCCTATCCCCAGACTCCTCCATCCTTCCTTTTCATGAATTCCTCCTTCCCTATCCCTAGACTCCTCCATCCTTCCTTTTCTTGGATTCCCCCATCCCTATCCCTAGACTCCTCCATCCTTCCTTTTCTTGGATTCCCCTATCCCTATCCCTAGACTCCTCCATCCTTCCTTTTCATGGATTCCTCCTTCCCTATCCCTAGACTCCTCCATCCTTCCTTTTCATGGATTCCTCCTTCCCTATCCCTAGACTCCTCCATCCTTCCTTTTCATGAATTCCTCCTTCCCTATCCCTAGACTCCTCCATCCTTCCTTTTCTTGGATTCCCCCATCCCTATCCCTAGACTCCTCCATCCTTCCTTTTCTTGGATTCCCCTATCCCTATCCCTAGACTCCTCCATCCTTCCTTTTCATGGATTCCTCCTTCCCTATCCCTAGACTCCTCCATCCTTCCTTTTCATGGATTCCTCCTTCCCTATCCCTAGACTCCTCCATCCTTCCTTTTCATGAATTCCTCCTTCCCTATCCCTAGACTCCTCCATCCTTCCTTTTCATGAATTCCTCCTTCCCTATCCCTAGACTCCTCCATCCTTCCTTTTCATGAATTCCTCCTTCCCTATCCCCAGACTCCTCCATCCTTCCTTTTCTTGGATTCCCTTATCCCTATCCCTAGACTCCATCCGTCTTTTGATTCTTCCATCCTTCAGTTCTTGTAATTGCTTGAATTTGTTGATGAAAGCCATGGGCAGTAATCGTGATGCATCATGGAATCGAATTGTTGACAGGATAATCGTAATCAAATTGTGAGACCACCGAAGATGCGCACCTCTACAGAACATTTATAGAGGGATGATATTCCAATGGTAACACTAGTTCTAGTGACACACTGGGATTCCCTCACTTTGGAGAGATTTCCTCACTTCCTGTTTTAGTTATGGAAGGGAGTGAAAGGAAAATCTCCCCAATGGGACATGGGTGGCAAAAAACTTACAGAAGTTATATCCCTCCCTTACTCCCTCCAAAAAGGAAAAATGTTTTTGCCTTTAGTAAAGCAGCAAAGGCAGCTAACATGTTTCTATCAGGAAATGTTTCCTTTTAATTTAAACTCTGTCACCTAAAAGAAAAAAATTGAGATGTATGTTAAAGTATAATAATAATTACTAGTCCTACCACTTCAGCCTTTGATCTCCTGCAGAGCTAAAGTGCCGCTAGAATCTTCAGCAACCAATATTTCTAGGTGTGTCAGATTCCAGATTCTCTCTGCTGAGTGCTGTGGTTCCACCATTGCTTCTAGATCTGTAGGAGTGCGAAGATTGGAGTCGCCGGCATCTAGACTGCTATTTTGCTTTTACAAGCTGTCCTCTTCTCTTTTTTTAATTTTTTTTCCCCCTTTATCAACAGTCGGTTTAACATGAACAAATAAGGCTAGCGCCATTACCAAGCAACATTAAATTCTAGTTTTGATTTTTATAAAAAAACATTTTGCCATTAAAAAAAAAAATACTGATCTGAATTGAATTGTGGTCCTTCTATTTTGTCTTGAGGTAAAGATGACATGCTCTACCTACCTGAAGCATTATGGGTGTTTGACATCGGTATAAACTTTAGACAGAAAAGCAGATCTTCTTTCTGTAATGAGAGAATACACTGCCCCCTATTATGTATAATATTTCAAGCTATACACATACTGCATGTATTTTGTCTAGAACTGTAACACATTGATTTACCATTTGCTTGTTTTTTTTTTTTTTTTAAATGCAGGAAATGAAGATAATGTGACCTTGTATAGAAGTCCGCCAGATAATGTTCAGTTATTGCCTTTATAATTAGAAATTGAATGGATTTTTTCTGCGTAGTGGGATTTGACCCTCCCAGGGGAAACCTGGTTCTCCAAAAAAGGGTTCTCTGCTGTTTTGTGGATGTTAACCAAATGCTAAGTGTTTCCAAGTCCCCCCCCCCAAAAAAAAAAAAAAAAACTTGGCCTGCGTTTGCACCTTATTTTCAATCATTTTCTAAGTCTGGATTTACAATTTGGATTTTTTGATTTTGGAGCATTGTTATATCAAATGGAAAGCTGATTACTAGGCAGAGGAAATACTCACTGGCCACTTTATTAGGTAAACCTTGCTAGTACCGGGTTGGACCCCTTTTGCCTTCTGAAATGCCTTAATTCTTCATGGCATAGATTCAACAAGGTGTTGGAAACACTCCTCAAGAGATTTTGGTCCATATTGACATGATAGCATCACACAGTAGCTGCAGATTTGTCGGCTGCACATCCATGATGCAAATCTCCTGTTTCATCACATCCCAAAGGTGCTCTATTGGATTGAGATCCGGTGACTGTGGAGGCCATTAGAGTACATTGAATTTCTTCATGTTCAAGAAACCAGTTAGAGATGATTTGAGCTTTGTGACATGGTGCATTATCCTGGTGGAAGTAGCCATCAGAAGATGGGTACACTGTAGTCATAAAGGCAGAGACATGGTCTGCAACAATACTCGGGTAGGTTTGTGGCATTAAATGATGCTCAATTGGTACAAAGGGGCTCAAAGTGTGCCAAAAATATCCCCAAAACCATTATACCACCACCAGCCTGAACTGTAATTGCAAGGCAGGATGGATCCATGTTGTTAACACAAAATTCGAACCCTAGCATCTGAATGTCGCAGCTGAAATCGAGACTCATCAGACCGGCAATGTTTTGAATTGTAGCATTGCCCTCTTTCAATGCAGGCTGACCACAGCGTGCCCCCTTTCAATGCAGGCTGACCACAGCGTGCCCCCTTTCAATGCAGGCTGACCACAGCGTGCCCCCTTTCAATGCAGGCTGACCACAGCGTGCCCCCTTTCAATGCAGGCTGACCACAGCGTGCCCCCTTTCAATGCAGGCTGACCACAGCGTGCCCCCTTTCAATGCAGGCTGACCACAGCGTGCCCCCTTTCAATGCAGGCTGACCACAGCGTGCCCCCTTTCAATGCAGGCTGACCACAGCGTGCCCCCTTTCAATGCAGGCTGACCACAGCGTGCCCCCTTTCAATGCAGGCTGACCACAGCGTGCCCCCTTTCAATGCAGGCTGCCCACTGCGTGCCCCCTTTCAATACATTATGGACCCCATTCCTCTCTACTCGAAATTCCTTTTGTGCAGCCCATACTTTTAAACAGGTCCCCATATACCTCCCATTTGGGTCACCTTTCATCCCTGTCTATATATGTGCACTTCCCAAAATCTGTGTTCATTGTTTACTTCCCACTTCCCCAGCTTTATCACAACAAAACACCCAAAAAAAAAATGCCAACACAGAAAAAACAAAAAAAAAAAACTCCTGTTCTTGAAACCCACAATTCATAAAACTCAAAATTCACCAAACCTTCCCCACTATTTAATCTTCTTTCCTCTCTGGGTTTCAATTCTTCACCTTCCATTTATGTGATTCACAACAATTCAAACAATTTACCTAACACCCCCTTCTATAGCATGTGTGTGTCATTTGTTTAACCCTTGTATGCACTTCACTTGTGTTACTTATTAAATCTTGTGTATATTGTATTTATTCCTTCCCCTAATTGTCCTCAATTCACCTTAATCATTACATACACTAAATCATATATAAGGACCCTTTCACCGTTCAGATTCACCTGTCCGTTTTTTGGCGGATCTGAACGGTCACCCCATGCATGTCTATGGGGCATCGGATGTCAACGGAGACATGTCCGCTGACATCCGATCCGTCAAATCTGGATGGATGGATGGAAACCCTATTTTCCATCCATCCAGCGGATCGGATGTCCGTTCCCATCCGATTCCCCCATAGAGATGCATGGGGACCTGACAGCTGTCATCCTCCTGCTCAGCGGGGGATCAGCGAATCGATCCCCCAATGAGATAAACGGGCCCTAAAGGAAGAAGGGAGATTTCCATACACAAATTTACACCTTAACTCATTTTAAAATCTCCTTCCAAGTTAGAGGGGAGGTAATAAAAAAAAAAAATAAAAAAAAAAATATATATATATATATATATATATATATATATATATATATATATATATATATATATATATATATATAATATATTTTATTTTTAAATCCCTTGTCCTCATCCGATCATTTTTGCTGGCTTTTTTTTTTCCATTGGATATATGCGGCAATGTCCGTATCCATTTTTTTGAGCCTTTGTTCATCATAGGTGATACCATGTCCTTAAGGGTGGGTATCCTACCCTCAACTTCTCTCATTCGGTCTTTAACAGTCTGCATATCCTGTCTAATTTGACCAATGTCTACTTAAATTGTATCCTTTTTACCTGTCTTCGCCTTGTTACAGGTTTGGATAGCCGTCTGTAGCGGTGTGTTCACTTGTTCCAGTGTCAGCTTGGTCTGTTTTTCCTGCTTCTCAGTCTGTAGGGTGTTTGTTTTCTGCATCGTTATTAGCGGACCACCACTCAGTGTGTGGGGGGCGGGGGGACTTGTCTGTCCTTGCAAACTCCTTGAGCCTTTCTGCTGCTAAATGTTGCCGGTCTTTGCTCCTCTCCTCACCGGGTCTACAACTGTCCCCGCTGATTGTTTTCAGGTGCTGCAAATACCGCTAATGTTACTCAGGATATCGCTGGGGATCCAGGCAGGTCTCGGAGCTCCTGCTACTCACATCTGTTTCAGCGGAAGCCGCACCCCCCGGTCTACCTTTTTTTTTTTTTTTTGTTAAGCATTGTTTTCCTAATTTTAAAGTGGTTCTAAAGGCTCAAGGTTTTCTTACACTCATGCATTCTATGTAAAAAACCTAAGTGAAGCCCCCCCCATTATAAATGCCTAACTCCAGTCTCCATCAAGCGACATGCGCGAGAACAGCGGCTCTCACAGGTCTCTTTCTACTCATTGGCTCACACAACAGCAGGTGACAGAATCTGCGGCCTGTTGTGTGCTTTGGGAGGACATCATATGACGTCCACCCAGTACGGTGAATGTCCTGCTCGGCTGTCATTTGACTATAGGCTGGGTGGGAACTGGTTAAATACCAATAGTTCATACCTTACAAAAGTGAAGCTAATTAAAACAAACTCTTTTGGTATAGATCGAGAAACTGGTGCAGACAGAATTTGCGAAAGTATGCTATATGCATTCTAAAGGTGGTGCAGCATGTGTCAAATTCAATTACAGGTTGGAGAGCGGTATGTGAGTTTGGCTTATGCTGCACCACTTTTAGAACACAAGATACTTTCACAAAATCTGTCTGCACCAGTGTTTTATGATTTCCAGGGAAAGTGTTTTTGTCCTGAGCAAAGGATAATTTAATTTTTAAGGCTTGCACACCGTGTTTTTTGAGCTGTGTTCTATGGTGTGAACAGAGCACACAGAAGAGATGTGCAGAAAAACACAGCTCAGCAAACATGGTGTGCACAAGTCCTAAAAGGGTAAAACCCCACAATAAAAAACTTGATTTGTTTTGGATGACCAATAATGATGGAAGAAACTAAATGAAATTACATCACCATTTCTTTTCAACTACACCGAGGTGAAGTGCCCTTTTCTAGTTGATCTCTCTGCTAGATTGACAGCCTTCTCCCAGGGCCGTGTTTTGTAGGCCATTTCATTTAAATGTCTCGGCATATTGTTTGTGTATGCAGCTGACCTGGCAGCAGAGGGATCAGCTGATTGTCATAGGGTTGTCTCCACTTCATAGCTCCTTTTTATAATGAATTCCATCTGCTGTGGAAAAAATGGTTTCCTTTTTGGATTGGGGAATAGGATAAAGAATTTAGGATAATTCTATTCCAAAAAAGAAATCAAGGCAACAATTCGAAGAAATATAAAAGATCCAAAAAAATGAGGTGGCAGCCGGATGTTGCCTTCATGATGTCAGAAAACCAGAGGGGGTGGCAGGACAGTTTTGAAATTATATGTAGTTTCCAACAGCTGTGCAGATGAGGAGGTTGTACAATTGTAACCAAGTTCTACGTTGTAGTATTGCTAAAACAGATGCAAGCCTGTCACGTTTAGACTTGAACAGTTGCTATATGTAAAGTTGTTAAACATGCTAATCCTGTCTCTGTCTTGTGATGGAATAGCTGGTATGCTAAATGCTTATCTCAAGATATACAATATTACCAAAAGTATTGGAACTCCTGCCTTTAGACAAACATGAACTTTAATCGCATCCCAGTCTTAGTTCCTAGGGTTCAATATTGAATTGGCCCACCCTTTGCAGCTATAACCGCTCCAACTCTTCTGGGAAGGCTGTCCACAAGGCTTAGGAGTGTGTCCATAGAATGTTTTACCATTCTTCCAGAAGCACATTTGTGAGGTCAAACACTGATGTGGACGAGATGCCTGGCTCAGTCTCCTCTCGAAGGTGTTCTATCGAGTTGAGGTCAGGCCAGTCAAGTTCCTCCACCCCAGACTTGCTCATCCATGTCTTTATGGACCTTGATTTGTGCACTGGTGCACAGTTATGTTGGAACAGGACGGGCCATCCTCTAACTCAGGGGGGTCTTCAAACTATGCCCCTCCAGTTGTTCAGGAACTACAATTCCCATCATACCTAGTCACGCCTGTGAATGTCAGAGTTTTACAATGCCTCATGGGACGTGTAGTTTCCGCAACAGCTGGAGGGCCATAGTTTGAGGATCCCTGCTCTAACTGTTCCCACAATGTTGGGAGCATGAAATTTGTCCAAAATTTCTTAGTATGCAGATGCCTTAAGAGTTCCCTGGGAGTTACTTCGAACTAAGGGGCCAAGCCGAACCTCTGAAAAACAACCCCACCAAATGATTGGGACCAGTGCATAAAGCAAGGTCCATAAAGAGATTTGTGTGGGTCTAGTAAAACCTATACCCTGTTCACACTAGTGCGATGTTACTCAGTGTATGGTGCAGAGGAGCTGATCCGGTGAGATGCGGGTTAATTGGAGAGGAATTTGATCCGGATGGGCGATGTGCTGGAGGGATTATTAATCAGTTGCATATTCCTGTGCATTGCCTACCATGGCTGGGCTGTATAGCGGTTGGATGTCCTGGTATGTGGGGAATGCCTAGACGGTGTATGCATGCATCGCGGTGACAGTGAGCTGCTGAATAGCTGGTGTGTGTGCAATCGCACTGATATGGTGTCAGGGTTTCTGGGGGACTTGTAAGGTACAGTGATCCTGCTGGCAGTATTGCTAATGTTCAGTGTTAGTACCTGTAAGTCATGGCGGTATCTTCGCCCTGCAAAAAGTACCTGTCCTGCCTGCTTTCGGTCAGTGTCCTCCTGGCTCGGACGTCTTAGTCAGTGAGAGCCGTGCGCTCCTCTCCCTCGCATCCGCCATCCACTACAGGAGTGTAGTATGCTTGCTGCCGTGCTGATATCAACGCGTTTCGCTGGGCGTGGCGTAGCTTCGTCTGGACGTTCATGAGGTCGGCAGCTGGTCCCTTTTATAAGTAGTCTTCACAGCTGCACGAACTCAAATAATCAAGTGAGTGGGGAAGTTTCTGCGGTGGTTTTAATCAATTAATGCTTGGGGCATGTCTGGATGATTTAGTCGTTAGGGGTGAAAACATTCTTTACATTTAAAAAGAGACCTTAGATGGTTTCCTCATGTGACAGCAAACAGGTGATATAGGAAACGAATCCTAAAGTGGTGGTAAATTATAATCATGAAAAACAGAGGTGCTGCGAACATTTGGGTCAGCACGGGATGATAAAAGCTATAAGCCTCCAGTTATTCTGCCTAGTGTCTTCAGGAGTATGGACATGATTTTTTTGCTGGGACTTGTTCCCTCAACTTTTTTTATATTTTTCCTGGAATATTTTGTCTTTTCTGTGGAGATCTTTTAACAGTCAGCCTGGACAATACAAATCCAATGGTCACCCCAGTCTGACCAGCAAGCGCATGCAGACTGTTTGCTCCACGCTCGGTTGGCCGCAACAATGCCCAGACGGGGGCAGCCAGCAAGGTAAATGTCTCGCGGGGACATATGACTGGGTGCCCATAGTCTGTCAGTGTTACCTCTGGATGGCAGCCCCCTCCCCCCAATTCTGTAGAGAGGAGGCTCTGTAGTGGGAGCCTTACCTGCACGCTCCAGCTAGATTGATAAGTAGCTAAAGCACCCCCCCTTTTATTTTTAGACGCAGTGTGGGGCGCGGGTACTCCCTTGGGTGGTTGGTCCCTATGGTGTTCTCCCATTTCCCCCCCCCCCCCCCGACTTGGTGGGGGTCTACCTAATCCCCCCCAACCCCTCTCTCTTCCCTCAGGACATGGGATTTCCCTGATGTTCTGGGTATCGTGTTTCCTACCTGGGTTTTCGCTAGGTGCACTGTGCCCAGGTGGTCTGCTGGTGTCAGGGTGGCGATGCTTTTCCTGAGGCACCCTGCCCTGGTCATTGACAGATAGGTGCCCTGCAGCAGTGGGGGAGTGTGAGGTGTGGGTACTCTGGTGCACTTTGGAGATTGTCTGGTCCTCCCAGCTTATGTGCTGGGGGCTGCAGTCTGGAGCTGGTGCTCTCGCTATGTCCCCCGCAAGTGGGAGTGCACCTCTTGGTTGTGCTGGCAACAACTTTAGGTTGTGACGTTCCAGCTTTAGGCGTCTGTTTCTTACGTTTGCAAGCGGGGACCTGGTCGCATGGGCACATGTTTGCTAAGTTCTGTACACTTGCTGTGTTGCCATCTTTAGAGTTTAGACTGCAGAATGTTTGCAGGTGTTTTTTTTTTTTTTTTTTTTTTCTCTTCTGCACCCCTTGGGGTGGCTTGGAGTGTTGGCTTTTTGCCCTGGCGTTTATTTTATCCATTAGTGTTTTGCCCACCCCTCATTGTGGCACTGGGGACATCCCTGGATGTTCATGGATGAAGAAGCAGCCGTGTTTGTCAATGAACATAATAGGAAAACTGTATTTTTTTTTGTTACTGTAAATCCCGTTCATTGACGGACACAGCACCCTCCCCTCAATAGAAATTCTCCTTTGACACTACTTGTGACTAAGTGGAGGCCTATAGCAGAGAAAGGGTTTTATGCCAAGAGAGGACTGCCCATAGGAGGTGCTGCATTTTTTTCTGCCTAGTGTCCTACTCCTATAGGTGGGGCTATAAAACCCCTGCTTGTTCATGGATAAAGAAGCAGCAGCTGTGTCTGTCAATGAACTCCGAGAAAGAGATTTTACATTGAGTAACAAAAAAAATCACATTCTTTACAGTGTCTGTTCACATCAAAGAAACATGTAATGTGCGGGTTTTCTATTTGGTGTAACATAGGGTACATTTTTGGCCCCATAGGTGTGGCAGCGCATGAAAAATGCTTGTACATTTTGGCGCATATGAGGCAGTGCTTTGTGTTCAACAACCAGTCTCCTCCTACAAAAACACTAAAAAATGCATGAAGCATAACTGCTAGTTAAAAACGCGACTCAAAAACACACTGACAAAGGCATGATTATGCAGCAGCACTATTGTGAGCTTAGGCTTGGTAATGTTTTGTTTTCAACATCTCTCTAAAACAGGAGTTCCCAAACTCTGGGTCGGGACCCACTGGTGGGTCGCAAGCTGTGTTTTGAGTGGGTCGCGCTGAGAAGGAAATCACTATGAGCGAGCCTGCTTAAATTGTGCTGTGCGAGCCCTTGCAAATTACAGAGAGCCAGAGCAGTCAAATTATGATGGATTCAGGACTCCGCCCACGCAGTTTACGGAGGCTGGTCTGCATTTCCCACAAGGAGGATACTTGGCATCAGTGAGTACGTATGTGGGCTATTATGTAGGGTATGTTCATAGGGTGCAGAGCCAGCTCCTCAGTCCTGCTGGCAGGAGCGGTGTTGGCTAGACTGGCGGCAGGATTCTCTCAGCTATAGTGGACAGAGACAGCAGCCTCTGTGTCATAGGAGGACCAGGTGGCCCAGCGGTGTCAGGAGTTCATGGCAGCTTCTGTGACCCCAATAAAGGATCTGAAGGAGAAGAGCCAGGACCCCAAAACCAGCAGAGAGCTCCTCCTCATGGAGACTCTGGGTGAGGTGTGCTGGGCCCTGGAGAGTGCAAACAGGGGCTCCACCTTCACTGTGGACCGCTGGGAGAGAAAGGAGGGTGAGTGCCATATAGCCTGCTGATCACTGTCCTGGGCTGGTTGATTTCTGTCCACTGCCTGCCTTGTACTGTCTGAGGGTGCTGATTACTTACAACTCCGCTTATATGCCACACATGCCACAGGTTTCTGACCCCTCACTTAGAACATCTGGCAAGTTTATTCAATAATAAATTGAAAAGTAGTAAATTGATATTTTTAATTTAACATCTCCCTCCCTTTTAAATATGCATTATTATTTGCATTTATATAGCGCCAACAAATTCTGTAGCGCTTTACAATATTCAATTACAAGCAAGTGGGTCCCGAAAAATAACTGTATTCAGAAGTGGGTCTCGGCCTAAAAAAGTTTGGGAAGCCCTGCCCTAAAACATTTCAGTGGGAATTAGGGCTTTGACTAGGACTTTCCATAGCCACCTCTTTCTCCACTCTGAGCCATTCCTTGGTGGGTTTGCTAGTGTGCTTTGGATCATAATTTGTGCTGAAAAACTAATTTCAAGACTAAGTTTAACTTTTGGGCAGATGGCTTCACATTCTTATCAAGCACACTTTGATATTATGCAGAATGTATAGTTGACTCGATGACTACAAGCTGCCCAGGCCCTGAAGCAGCAAAGAAAACCCTAAATTGATTGTAAAGTCTCGTGTTTTTTTTTTCCATTAAAATAACAAACCTATTATACTTAGCTGCTCTGTGTAGTGGTTTTGCACAGGGCAGCCAAGATCCTCCTTTTCTTAGGTCCCTCATTGGCTCTCCTGGCTCCTCCCTCCTGTTGCGTGTGCCCACAGCAAACGGTATGTTATGGGGGCACCTGAGCCAAGCTGCAGCTGTGTATCCATTCAGACCCCCTCTCTCTCCTGATTGGCTAACCGAGTTTGACAGCAGCGGGAGCAAATGGCGCTGGTGCTGGATCTCAGCCAATTAGGAGAGCTGAGGCACTCATGGATATCGCTGGGGGCTTAGGTAAGTATTAGGGGAGCTGAGGAGAGCTGCTGCACACAGAAGGCTTTTTATCTTAATGCCTAGAATGCATGAAGATGAAAAATTTTCTGACTTTACAATCCCTTTAACATTCCCACTGCTATGCTTCTCACAGGTGTTATAAGGCTCTTCTTCTAAAATACTGACAAATGACAAAGTGTTATCTTGCTCTAATGCACTTTATAGACTTTTTATTAACCGCTCTTGTGCAGACTGAATTGGCACAATTTCTTAGGGTGCATTCACACTGATCAGCTGCGAGAACCACAGAGTGGGGTCCCACGATTTAGTAGTAGGTAGCTGCCGAATTTCGCAGATCATTGCACCCACTTACATGTAATCGCACAAGCAGCGATCACACGCAATTGATTGGCCATGGACACAGACTGCCTGCTCACGGCTAATTATGGGAACTCCCGCTGAGGTTCTCACAGCTGATCAGACGGGGTGCATTCCCAAGTGTGAAGGCATCTTTACTGATTGTAGTAGCATGCACTTTGACCCCGATGGTTGCAAGACTTAACCTAAACCACTCACGATGCAATAAAATAATTACAGTGCCATCATCCACATACAGAAATGGAAGGAACAATGTATATTAAACAGTGTGCGTTTTAGTATCACTTTATAACTACTTTCCAGCCACCCTATAGCGGCTTTACCGCTACACGGCGGCAGCTGTGCTCTGGATCATGTATATACACTATATTACCAAAAGTAATAGCATTCCAATCTTAGTCTGTCGGGTTCAGTGTTTATTTGTCCCACCCTTTGCAACTTTAAAAGCTTAAACCTTTAGGATGATATAGAGCACAGACTGCAAGCCAGGCCTTCTCTCCAACATCAGTGCCTGACCTCACAAATGCGCTTCTGGAAAAAAGGTCAAACTTTCCCATAGACACTCCTCTAAACCTTGTGGACAGCCTTCCCACAAGAGTTAAAGCTGTTATAGTTGCAAAGGGTGGGCCAACTCAATAGATCTTGTCAACTTTGTGTCCTTTTTTTTCAAATCACCTTTAGCATTAGACACTATAAAAATCAAGATCTATTGTTTGTTTTCTTAACTGCTTTACGCCCACCTGCCGCAGTGATACTGCGGCAGGCAGCCGCTCCTGCGCGAACTGCCGTAACTATACGTCAGTCACACGCAGGAGGCTAGGGAGGGGGAGCGTGCGCCACAAGTGGTGCTCTCCTGCCCCCACCCGTCAGTGAGGAAGCCGATGCACGGGGCAGGCAGCTCCGATTGCCGCCTTACACATGCGATCTTTCCCCGCTGAGAGAGAACGGCCAGCTGTTGTAAACACAGCTGACAGTTCTTCTCCCTGGAATGATCATAGAGCCCCTGTGATCCTTCTATATTGGAACACAGGTCTCTATGGTAGTTTCACAAGCAACGCCCCCTTCCCAGTTAGAATCACACCCCTAGGCTAGCATTTAACCCCTTGATCACCCAGAATGTTAACCCCTTCCGTGCCAGTGTCATTACAGTAACAGTGCATATTTTTAGCACTGATTACTGTAGTAATTTCAGTGGTGCCCCCCAAAAGTGTGAAAAATGTCAGTCAGGGATCCGATCTGTCCGCCACAATGTCGCAGTCCCGCAAAAAAACAGATCGCCGCCATTACTAGTAAAAAATAAATAAATAAATAAAAATGACAAATCTTTCCCATAGTTAGTAGACGCAAAAACTTTTGCGCAAACCAATCAAAATACGCTTATTGCAATTTTTTTTTTTTTTTTACCAAAAATATGTAGCAGAAAACAAATTGGCCTAAAATGTTAAATTTTGATTTTCTAATGTGAATGTGAAAAATATTTTTTTTTTTTTTCATAATTGTCGCTCTTTTGTATTCTAGCGCAAAAAATAAAAATCGCACAGGTGATCAAATACCAACAAAGGAAAGCTCTATTTGTGGGGGGAAAAAAAGGACCTAAATTTTGTTTTGGGTACAGCAGAGCATGACCGCACAATTGTCAGTTAGTCACGCAGTGCCAAGTTAAAAAAGTGACCTGGTCATTAAGGGGGCAAATCCTTCCGGTCTTAAAGTGGTTAAAGTCCAACATTTCCATGGGGTGTTCTTCCTTTTTTTTAATATGACTGAATGTGTGCAGTTTACAGTGAGCCATATTTTGTGGGTTCAAAGACTCTGGTATATTTACATTAAGGTAATACTTTGTACATTTAAATAAAGACTGCATATTAAAATTGCCACATAAGCACAAAAATGTACTCCTGCTCCTTCAAATAAAAACTGCCTAAACCTTTGGATTGAAGTAATATTTTAAAATACCCTTTCTCTTTCGTTCATTGACGGACACTGCTCCATATCATCTTGACCCTTGGGTTTATGCTGCTGATGTTGTTTTCTTTAGCAAACTCTTGAATATAGTCCCTTATCATCCCCTCCAGAAGTTTACAGAAGTTTACATACGATTGACGTCAGGCTCACCAGCCTATAATTTCCCGGGACATGCCTCTGCCCTTTTTTTGAATATCGGTATCATGTTGGCTTTTCTCCAGTCCCTTAGTACATTTCCTGTCAAAATACTGTCAGCAAAGATCGGGAACAGTGGTCTAGATATAACCTTACTGAGTTCTTTAAGTACTCTCGGATGTACGCCATCTGGGCCTTGTGATTTACTTGTGTTAATTTTATCTAGCCTTTCCCTTATTTCACCCTCTGATAGCCATAGTGGCAAGTGCTGTGATGTACTGCTAACCAAACCGTCATGGTCAGTGTACCCCTCCTTTTCTTGTGTAAAGACTGAGGAGAAGAAAGCATTAAGCACAGTTGCCTTATCCGTGTACTCTGTAACCATCCTCCCATCATGGTTAATTTATGTGTGCAACATGTTCTGACCTCGTTTTTTTGCTGTTGATATAGTTCAAGAATTTCTTAGGGTTCTTTTTACTATCCTCCACTATTTGTCTCTCAAAGTTGATTTTAACCATTTTGATTTCGGATTTACATTTCTTATTTAATTCCTTGTATAGCTGGAAAGCCGATAACGTCCCCTCCGATTTATATTTCTTAGATCCTTATGGTCTCCCCAGTCCAACCAGCAAGCACGACCTGACCTCAGCTCTACACTAGGTTGGCCATGACATGGCACCTCTGGACGGGGGCTGGCCGGTGAGTATGCATGGCTCTGGTCATGACCGGAGTCGCAGCGTGCCTCTGGCCCGCAGCACCCCCATTCCAAGATGGTGCATTGGTCTACCTGGAGTGGTGCCCGCCCGTTCCCAAGTTATGGTGAGTAGTGTTCCCTCTCCCTTCTGGTAGCTTTTTGGGGTGGACATGGGCCCCTCCCTGGGGTGGTCGGACCCCCGAGCGCCTTTCTTTCCCACAGAAAGACCACCCCTCATCCCTCTGCAGACCACCCCTCATTCACCAACACCTAGCCCCCCAGGGTGGCCATGTCTGTTATGTTTAGAAGCTGAGGCGGGGGGGGGGGGGCGCTGGCTTCTCAATACGTGTTTTTTGGTGGGGGAATGGTCCTGGTGGGGGGCCCCCCCCCTTGCTGTCAAATGTACCTAGAGGGATCCTTGGAGCCGCGTGGGCCCACCATGTTGCCATGGATTGCTTCTCTATCGGCGGCCATGTTTGTGTAGTCTGGCGGCCGTTTTCTTGTAGTCTCCCATTGCTATCCCATGGCGCCATGTTTTTTGATGCCTATGGAACGGTGAATCGGCGGTGGCCCTCTAGTGTCATTTCCTGAACTTTCTTTCTCTCTGATCGCTGAACGGCGTAGCTTGGCACTCTCTCTGTACCTGAGTAGGGGGTGATGAGTCCCTGTGGGTGCTAAACGGCTCCCTCTTTCCGCTATAGCAGTAACCGGTTAGCTGGGACTTGTGGTGTCGCTGGTGCAGCCGTGGGGGGTACTTTAACAGCAATTTTTCAAAA
The DNA here is from genome assembly GCF_965119305.1 of Pelophylax lessonae. Classification (NCBI taxonomy): domain Eukaryota; kingdom Metazoa; phylum Chordata; class Amphibia; order Anura; family Ranidae; genus Pelophylax; species Pelophylax lessonae. The sequence goes on along the minus strand of NC_138768.1, from coordinate 633,064,732 downwards.
TTTTTGTTGGTGATCCCTAGGTTAACCCATGGAGTCCCTGAAGCACGTCACCACCTAACCCCCCTCAATGAGGCTGCGGGGCCCTCTGGGTCCCAGTCCGCTTTGTCTGCTATGACAGCAGTCCTGCAGTCACTAGTGTCCAAGGTAGATATGGCCCTCCAAAATAGGATGAGCAAAAAGCGTCCTCCGCCTTCACCTGCATCCCGTCTCCTCAGATTCTGAGGTTGATTTGGCCGCCACATACAAGAGTCACCCTACTGGGTCTGTGTCCACTTACCCGGAGTTCTCTTATAGTGAGGATGAATCCTCTTCCACTACAGCCGTGCATGAAAAGGCGCTAGTGAATGCTCGGATTGTATCGGTGTGGTAAACTTTTTTAAAATTGGATGCGTCGGCTGTGCGGGTGCAATTTTGGTACTCGCAGAGCCTCAAAGGCGGCAAAAGTTTTCCCCTTTCCCTACTAATTTAACAGCATTGCCACGAGTCAGTGGGCTTCCCCAAAACGCACTGTCGGGGTACCTAAAGCGTTTTCATTAGAAGGATATATCCTTTTGAAGAGTCCCTCTTAAAGACACTGACCATACCACCTGTGGTGGACTCTCAGGTTTCCAGGTTGAATAAAGCCACCCTTCTCTCGGTGGAGGACTCTGTCCTTTTTAAGGACCCTTTTGACAAGAGAGCTGAATCTCTGGTCTGATACCTTTTTTTTTTTTTTTTTTTTTTTTTTTTTGCCATAACCTTGGTTTCACAGACCACAGACCTCCTGACCTGGCAGAGCTGGAGGACCAATTGGTCCAGGGGTTGCAGTATACCTGTGATGCCTCGCTTGATGTGGCCCCCTTAGCTTGCAGGGTATCCATGTCAGCGGTTACCCTTCGCTGCATGATATGGCTGAAATACTGGTCTGCGAACCAGGCTTCCAAGAAGGTACTGACCTCCCCTTTGTGGGAGACCGCCTATTCGTAGCTTCCATGGAGGAGATCATTAAGGGTCTTATAGGAGGTAAGAGTACCCGCAGGGGGTTCCAAGAGTCCCTGGCCTGGTAAGCCAAGAGCGGGTTCCTCCGGGACCGCAGACAAGCCCACTTCTGCCTGAAGGGGTGTCCTCACCCATATCTGGGGTGGGGGGGATGTCTTTGCTTCTTTCCGGATCCGTGGACCTCCTTGATTTAAGACAAATGGCTCCTTGAGTTAATTCGGTCCGGTTTACAAGACCGAATTTCGGACCCTGAACAGCTTTGTGCGGATTCAGAAATTTTGAATGGAGTCCATTCGCATAGTAGTGGCATCCCTTCCTCGAGGGTCTTTTCTGGCCTCTATCGACATCAAGGACGCGTACCTTCATATTCCAATATATATCGGGCATCAGCGTTTCCTTCACTTTGCCGTGGGCAAGGAGCAATACCAATTTGTAGCGTTACCCTTTGGTCTCACCTCTGGTGTTCACAAAAGTTTTGGCCCCGGTGTTAGCTCTGATATGCTGATATGGCAGAAGGGGATGGCGGTACTGGGGTACCTGGACAACCTCCTTCTGTAGAGTCTCCAAATGCCTTTAAAGACAATCTGGACATTTCGGTGCAAACTTTGCAAGAGAAACTGAATTTCCAAAAATCTGCTCTTGTCCAGTCCACCAAACTGGACTACCTGGGCCTGACCCTGGACTTGGCCTCGGCCCGGGTGCTTCTTCTGGAAGAGAAACTCCAGAAGTTGCAGGATGTGATTTGGCTCCTGTTCAACCGGCTGTTATCTCTCAGGACTTGCGTGCAAGTGCTGGGCCTGATGGTCTCCACGTTCAAGGTGGTTCCACTTGCTGAGTTCCATACCAGATCTCTGCAAAAGGAGATTCTTGCCAAATAGAACAAGAATCCACAGTCTCTAGACAATCCGATACTGTTGAGCTGGGATATGAGAGGGTTGCTGATCTGGTGGTTCCGCTCTCAGGCGCTTCGCCTGGGAACCCCCCCCCCCCCGTACTGGATGGTGGTCACCACAGATGCCAGCCTGTCCAGGTTGGGCGGTGTCTTGGGCACGGATTGTGCTCAGGGGATTTGGACTCTGAAGAAGTCCAGCCTGCCGATCAATATCCTGGAAATTTGGGTGATCCGGCTTTGCCTGACCCAATAGGCAGATTTGGGCCCCCGGTAAGGATTCAGTCGGACAACGCCACGTCCATGGCATATTTCAATCGTCAAGGGGGCACCAAAAGTGCCCTAGCAGCCCGGGAAGTAGTCGGTATTCTAAGGTGGGCAGAACGTTTTTTGTTCCAGCCATCTCTGTTGTGCATATTCCAGGGGTGGAAAATTGGCAGGCGGACTACCTTAGTGGGCACACGTTGGATCAGGGAAAATGGTCTCTCCACCCGGAGGCGTTTCATCAAATGTGTCTCCGGTGGGGGATTCTCAATGTAGACCTGTTAGCCTCTTGCCTCAACAGGAAGATGCAGAGGTTCATAGCAAGGTCTCAGGATCCTGTGGCCAACGCCACAGATGTCCTGGGGGCTCCTTGGGACCAGTATCGTCTGATATATGCATTTCCTCTGATGACTCCTCTGAGTCTCCTGCGAAGAATTGAGGCAGAAGGGATTCCGGTCATCCTAGTGGCCCCCGGAGTGGCCTCGCAGGTCTTGGTACACAGACCTGGTATGGCTGGTCACCGATGTCCCTTGGAGACTCCCTCTTAGAGAAGATCTCTTAGCTCAAGAGCCAATCTTCGATCCTGCTTTAGTCGCTGGCTTTAACTGCTTGGCTATTGAAAGCCAGGTGCTGGAGGATGGAGTGGTGTCGGAATTAGTGATTCCTATGCTGTTTAAAAGCTAGAAAATCTACTTCTAGGAAGGTTTATCATCGTGTCTGGAGGGCGTACATCGTTTGGTGTGCGTCTCGGGGGGTTTCCCCCTGTTCCTTTTTGGTGTCTCGTGTCTTGGGCTCCATTCACACCTGGGCGTTTTCAGCTCCAAAAACGCTCAAAAGAAACGCTTCCAAAACGCCCAACAAGTAAAACCCCATTCATTTAAATGGCCCCTGTTCACATCTGAGCGTTTTGCAAAACGCCTGTAGCTGAAAAAAGTACATGAGCTTCCTTTTGGGCTGATTACCAGCATTTTTGATAGATGTCAATGAAAAACGCCTGAAAAAATCGCGGTAAAAATCGCGGTAAAATCGCGGTAAAAAACGCTACGCTCAAGTGTGAATGCAGCCTTGGAGTTTCTACAAAGAGGTGGGGATCAGCGTTTTTTGCCTTTTTTTTTTTTTTTTTTTCTTTGAGTGCCAAATTACTTGGTTCACATCTTTTTGTTCACAGGGTCCGCCACCTGGCTCCCCCGGTGAGGTCTCCGTTACCTCCTTGGGAGCTTAATTTGGTGCTGTCAGATTTTCCAGAAACCGCCTTTTGAAAATATTTGTGAGCTTCCTCTGCTTACTTTGTCACAGAAGGTAGCCTTCTTGGTGGCTATTACTTCTGCGGACAGGGTATCGGAGTTGGCTGTTGTCTTGTCATTCAGCTTACCTGGTTCTTCACAGAGATAAAGTGGTGTTTCGTCCCTGCCAGTTGTTCCTTCCAAAGGTCATCTCTGGTTTCCATTTAAATGAAGACGTGTTGCCTTCCTTGTGTCCTGAGCTTAAGCACCCTAAAGAGATTGCCTTGCATTCTTTGGATGTGGTTTGGGCGCTCAGGGTGTACCTGCCAGCGACTGAGTCGTTCTGAAATTCAGATTCCTGATTTGTCCTTACGGATGGACCCCGTAAGGGGCTGCCGCGTCTGCTACGACCATTTCCAGATGGATCAGGCAGACGGTGGTGCAGGCCTACTCCATTAAGGGTCATGATCCTCCTTTCCCTGTTAAGGCTCATTCTATAAGGACGCTTAGTGCCTCTTGGGCCTTCTTTCATCAGGCGTTAGTGGTGCCGATTTTCGAGGCAGCCACCTGGTCGTCCGTGCATACTTTTACAAAATTTTATAAGGTGGATGTGTTGGCAGCTGCCTTTTGGCTGCAAGGTTTTACAGGCTGCTGTTGGAGAGGATTAGTCCTCTTTGAGGGTGTATTTTTTTGTCAAGTGAGCTCCAGTTGTTCCTGGGTTGAGCTTCCGTGTGGGAGTATACCCCCCTAGGACTGCCCTATAGGCATAGTCAAACTTTTTTTTTTTTCAGCCTAGTATCCTAATCCTGATATTGCACTGGGCAATTGGACACTAGCTGACACTTTTTGGGAACCAGTGAGACTAATAACAGTAATCGGTGTTAAAAATAGGGAAGTGATGGATTTTCCAACAGTGATGGATTTTCCACCCCCCCCCCCCGTCAGAACAGGAGCTCTGCCTTATTTATATAAGCAGAGCTTTGTTCTGTGGCTCTGCCCCATAATCGGTGGGTGATGGTGGACATCCAGTGCTTGGCACCTGCAAATCACTCTTCTGCTGTGATTACACAGGCTGCATTTTCGCCCCCTAGGCGGAAGTGCAAAATCACGTGTGTGTGTGTGTGTGTATGTATACAGTATCTCCTAACTCCTAAAAGTGAGTACACCCCTCACTTTTTTTTTTTTAAATATTTTATTATATCGTTTCATGTGACAACACTGAAGAAATTACACTTTTCAACAATGTAAAGTAGTGAGTGTACAGCTTGTATAACAGTGTAAATTTGCTGTCCCCTCAAAATAACTCCACACACAGACAGACATTAATGTCTAAACTGGCAACAAAAGTGAGTACACCATGGCAAGGTTTTTTTCTGGGCAGGGCCTCGCCTGGTCCATTTTTCTATATGCTTTGGTGCCTCTTTGTCATGACTGCGGCTGTGTCACAGACTGCATTGGGAACTGTATGTGTGTTAGTTTTCTTGCATACTCATGTTTTTTTACCATGGTGTAATGCTTATGTGCGCTACCTTGTTCCCCCCCTTTCCATGGCTTTGAGAATCCTCTCGTACAATGTTAAGGGGTTGAACTCTGTGCAGAAACGCTGGTGTGCGCTCAAGGAGTTCCGCACCTCGGGTGCGGATGTTATATTGGTTCAGGAGACTAATTTCCGCTCCGATGGTTCCTTTAAATTTGCTTCCAGGTATTTTCCCACTGCCTTCTTGGCCTCTGACCGTTCGGGCAAGGGGGGAGTGGCAATCCTGATAAAAAAGACATGTCCTATTCGGGTCAGGGACTCCATGTTAGATCCTCAGGGGAGGTTTGTGGTATTGGTCTGTGATTATCTGTCCACTTTGTTTACATTACTTAACGTCTATGCCCCTAATTCGGGACAACTGGGTTTTCTTGACTATGTCTTTCACTCTACCTCCCACCTGTGGCAGCCGTTCACGGTGGTAGACAGCGATTTCACTCTTATCCTGTCCCCACATAGGGATCGTCATTCATTACGTAATGACACTCCCTCAAAACGTATTCATGCTCAGGCTAAAGCTTTCCGCAGATGTGTGCGTTCCCACAGGCTGTTTGATTCCTGGCGCATCAAACACCCTGTTCATGAACCGTTTTCTTTCTATTTCGCAGTGCACAAGATGCACTCCAGGCTAGATCACTTTTTTATCTTTGCTCCCCTTATACCTTGTGCGGTCACCTCAGATATTCTCCCCATGTCCTGGTCGGACCACGCTCCGATCTTGTTAGAAGTTTTGTTAGCTTCCTCACGCCCCAAAACGTGTCACTGGAGCCTGAATGATCATCTCCTCCAGTCTCAGGAGATTTGTGACAGGCTGGCCCGGAATTTGCAGGAATTTTTTGATTTAAACACAGGTTCTGTTGAAGAGGTGTCCACCCTGTGGGAGTCTCGCAAGGCCTTTTTTCGGGGCCTCTGAGTCTTTGGAGATGTCTAAAATGGCGAAATCATTGTCCTGGTCATGTCAACGATTTTATGAATATTCCAACAAACCTCATCGGATGCTGGTTAACCAGCTCCGACCCCAGCCTTTCCACTCAGTTGCGGAGCTTTTGGTCCGTACCGATGGTACCCCAACTCATTGTCCTTTCGCTATGTAAGAGGAGATTGGTGCTTTTTACAGTAATTTTATATAATTGCCTTACTCCTGAACATAGGTTTCATTTTACTCAGGAAAATTTTGAAGCCTTTTTTCAGGACTTATCTCTTCCCAAGTTGTCTACTTCTGATCTCGTAAAACTAAATGCGGACATCTCCTTTGATGAGCTGGCTTCCACGGTGAAACAGTTGCCTTCCCACAAGGCCCCGAGTCCTGATGGTTTGCCTTATCTTTATTATTAGACCTTTTTGCCCACCATTGCTCTGCACCTTCTTGATCTATATGCTGCTTTGATGGAGGGCAAGACTCCCCACCCCCAATATACCCATTCCTACATTTCGGTCATCCCGAAGGATGCCTCTTTACCTGATAATTACAGACCAATAGCATTGTTAAATTCTGATTATAAAATTTTTACTAAGATCTTTGCCAACAGGCTTGCCTGTGTGGTCCCCAAGTTGGTGGATCGGGACCAGGTGGGCTTTGTTCAGGCACGCCATGCTGGGGAAAACACTAGGCGCAAGGTGGACCTGATTGATCTTCTCGATCGATTCCCCCATCCGGCGGTGGTCCTCAGCCTGGATGCCCAAAAGGCTTTTGATCGCCTCAGTTGGCCTTACCTATTTTCCACGTTGCAAAGGTTTGGCTTGAGGGGCTCGTTCTATAGTGCCATCCAGGCCCTTTACGCCCCGGTCACGGCTCAGGTGAGATTAGCCTGGCTCCTATGAGGGTTACCATGGAAGTTTGGCGTCAGTGTCTTCATAGGTTTTCTCTCTCTTCGCCTTGCCCCCCTCTGACCAGTGTACTGTTAAATCCTTTGATCCCGGATGGTCTCCAGCTAGGTAGAATTTGGTCCTGGACCCACCCCCCTCTCTTCCAACTCCGCAACCTGGTCCATCCGGTATCCCGCACTCTCTTCTCCTTTGATACATTGCGGTCCAAATTTGCTCTTCCCAAACAGACCTTCTATTACTACCTTCAAGTTCAGCATTTTTTTAAGTCCCTTACACCTTCTCTGTCTCTAGAGAGGCCGACTGCATTTGAATACCTGAGTTCCCATGGTCCACACCAGGGTCACTTAGTATCCACCATATATAACATCCTCCATGATATGCTACCCCCCTGACTGAGGATTATCATCCCTATATGTCCAAATGGTCCAAGATCTTGCAACGCCCTTGCCTCTTTGGAGTAAGATCTGGACCGCCACTTTCAAAGCGTCTAGGTGTGTGGTGCAGAGAGAGACTACCTTAAAAATTCTCCTTTTTTGGTATCGTACCCCAGCTCGTTTGCACAGGATTAATTCGGCTAGTTCTACCTTGTGTTGGCGATGCGGGGTTGAGGTGGGCACCTTGTTCCATATTTTTTGGCAATGTGCGGATATTCAAGCTTTTAGGGTTATGACGATATTATGTAATGTTACTGGTCTACAATTGCCCCTGGATCCATTGCACTATTTGCTTGGTCTCCCGTTCCCTGGTGTCTCCAAGTTAGCCAACAAATTGGCTTCCTTAATTTTACTAGCAGCCAGGAGGGCTATTCCGCTGCAATGGCTCAACCGCACCCCTCCGGATAAAGTTCTTCTTTTGCGATTGATTTTGGAGCCCCGGGGGATGGAATACCTTACTGCTTTGGTCCATGATGATGTGACTAAATTTAATGCTGTATGGAATGACTGGGACCTTTATCATTCTGCCTTGACATAGGTTCTTATGGGCCTTTGGCAGGGTCGGGTTTCATGTCTACTGTCTTTTTCTGATTGTTTTTTCCGGCAGTTTCTGATGTTTCATGTGGTTTTTCCCATTATTGCTGTAGTAACTCTGTTCCATACATGGGGGCGCCGCCCCTGGTTTTGTATTACTGGATTTTTACTTTTTTGCCCATGTATGTTTTCATTTTTTGTATCTTGTTTTTTTTTTTCCCCCTTTTCTCAATAAATTATAATTTAAAAAAAAAAAGTGAGTACACCACTTAGTTAAAATGTCCAAATTGGGCCCAAAGTGTCTATTTTGTGTGGCTACCATTGTTTTCCAGCAGTGCCTTAACCCTCTTGGGCATGGAGTTCACCAGGGCTTCACAGGTTGCCACTGGAGTCCTCTTCCAGTCCTCCATGACGACATCACGGAGCTGGTGGATGTTGGAGAACTTGCGCTCCTCCACCTTCCGCTTGTCCCACAGATACTCAATAGGGTTTAGGTCTGTAGACATGCTTGGCCAGTCCATCATCTTTACCCTCAGCTTCTTTAGCAAGGCAGTGGTCAACTTAGAGGTGTGTTTGGGGTCGTTATCATGTTGGAATACTGCCCTGTGGCCCAGAGGGATCATGCTCTGCTTCAGTATGTCACAGTACACGTCGTTGTTCATGGTTCCCTCACTGAACTGTAGCTTCCCAGTGCCGGCAGCACTCATGCAGCCCCAGACCATGACATTCCCACCTCCATGGTTGACTGTAGGCAAGACACACTTGTCTTTGTACTCGCCTAGTTGCCGCCACACATGCTTGACACGATATAAATTTATCTTGGTCTCCCCAGAACACAGGATATGGCTCCAGTAATCCATGTACTTAGTTTGCTTGTCTTCAGCAAACAGTTTGCGGGCTTTCTTGTGCAGATCAATTTGATGCAGTGTGTGGCATATGGTCTGAGCACTGGCAGGCTGACCCCCCCTTCAACCTCAGCAGCAATGCTGGCAGCATTCATACATCTATTTCCCAAAGACAACCTCTGGATATGAAGCCGAAACTGTACACTCAACTCGACCATGGCGAGGTCTTTTCTCATTGGAATCTGTCCTGTTGAACCCCGGTGTGGTCTTGGCCACTGTGCTGCAACTCAGTTTCAAGGTCGTGGCAATCTTCTTATAGCCTAGGCCATCTTTATGTAAAGCAACAATTCTTTTTTCCAGATCCTCAGTTTTTTGCCATGAGGTGCCATGTTGAACTTCCAGTGACCAGTATGAGAGAATGAGAGCGATAACATACCTGCTCCCCATTCACATCGGGGACCTTATAACACGAACGAGTCACATGACACCAGGGAGGGAAAATGCACCATATTGCACGATGTTCCGGTGTGAACCCACACAGTGTTAGGCTTCATGCACAGGGTTGTACAGTGAGTGAAGCCTGCGCAATTACTCTTTGTGGTCCTGCAACTATATGCATTTATGCACTGGGGGTTGGGTAAAGCACAGAAGTATGCTACAAACGCGCACGCTTTTTGTTTAAGGCATACTTCAGTGTGAGTGGTTTTTGCCTCACCTGGTGCATAATTGTGTACATCCGCATCTGTAATTAATATCAATGGGCAGCTGTACGTGGCAAGTAAGGGTCTTAGGAGAGTATACAAACTCTGCATGCTGTACAGGTCCACTATGGCCATGAACGTGTGTGTGTGTGTGTGTGTGTGTGTGTGTACCAGGTGTGAAGCCCTCTACTGCTCATACACACAGCAGTTTTCTAGCAATTTTAGTACAAAGCTGTTAAAACTGATAAAAGCTACCTGCTATCTTTCCTGCTACCTAAATATATAAGCAGCTAGTGAATGGTTACCTTAATCTGCTAGAGGGCAGGTTCACACCAGAACGCAATACGTGAGATGCATGTTTTGTGCATGTTTCCCGCACCTCTTTCAAACGCACTGCCCTTACAATTTGCATGAAGGGTGTCAAAATAATGTTAACAGCACCCCAAATGCAGATCCCAAATGCAGTGCGTTTGTAGGCACCAAATCACATGGTACTTTTGCGCGTGTTTTTTTTTTTTTTTTTGCTTTTTAAAGCGGTGCTTGCGCTACTTTTCTCACATCCCGGTATGATTTGCAGCCCGTTCAAATGAATGGCCTGCAAAATTGCACTGCATGGGAATGTGCGCGTGTCGTGTTCCCATGCTATCATGGTGTGTACTGGCTCTGATCGTTTTTGAGAGCTTGCTTGAAATTGTTAGCAAAATGTATGGCCTGAATTCAGCTCAGGTTAAAAGTACAGCTAGAAATAGTGTGCCATCTGTACCTGCTAGATGTTTAATGTCCCTCGATAAGCCTACCATGTCTGCTTTATTTTGAAATGCATGCTTGGCTTTATGGTCGCTGCCTGAAGGTTTTCTAATTTTTGTATAGCTGGAATATTTCTTAAAATCAAGCAACAGATAAACATGACCTGGTTCTTGTCATTTTATACATTTACTTTTTTGTGTTTTCAAGGTCATATATAGTTTCTCTTCTATAATTATTTTTATTATGCAAGTATAAAGCTCAATAGACATATCAGTTTTACCTATGAATCTCACTAAGGTGTGGTAAAGCTAGCATTAATACAAGGCTCTATTGACTTGTACAGAGCAGTTTTGTAGCGGAATTGTGTATATCACATCTTGGTTTTGAATTGATACTGACATATCCATAGGAGTGTATATTGAATAATTATCCGTAACAAGTATAGCTTTGAGAAGCAGGCACTTTAGGCTGACCTTTTGTACATAAAACAAGTTATTTTTTATATGCAATCAGTATATACAATACATGCATGCCCTTGGTTGGAAATATCCAGTTTTAGTTACCCTATTGGGTGGGATTGCTAGTTAAAACAACTGAATCCTAAGTAGATAGAAAAGAAAAATCCTAATCAATACAGTTGGTGATTTCAAATCCTTAAATGGAAATAGTGTAAACACTTGAATTTGTCGTTATATTATTCTCTTATAATTTCTAGTAAAAAAGAACTATGACAGGGAAAGGGTGGTACAGCACTTTGAACAAGTCAGTTCATGCATATGTGCTGACAAGGAACATGCTGACAGGAGGAGAGAGCAGAGGGATTAGAGGGGCAGACAAATCACTTTGCTTTTGCTCCTTCGTTGTTTCGTCAGGCTGGAGGCAGAGGAAATCAAGTTGTATTGAAGCACAAAAAAATATATTTTGCAGCATAGTGTAGTGAGATGGGTTTCTCCTTGAGGAAGACGCGTGACTGGTGACGAAATGCGTCAGAGTGAAGGCTGTGACGTTATCCTGTCGGACAGGAAGTGATGCCTATAGCGTGCGATAGTCTGTGGCTGATATCTTGAATTCTTGAGGGGGCAGTGCGGTTGGTTTTAACCCTGGCAGGTTTTATGTCTATGCGCGTAGATTTTAGTGCACTTTACAATGTGAGTGTTTTTTGCTACTTTTAATACATTCCGAAGCTTTTAAAATGGAAAAAACACTATTATGGCCTATATAGAATTGTTTTTTGAGCAAACTTGTATGCTGAGAACGGTGATTCCAGTAAGACTACTGGTACCTGCGAAGGATTTGCAGACTGTTTATGGGATAGACCCTGGGAAGGGGAAGAGGCATTAGGACCTGTTGATGGGTCCAAGTATAAGGTTAGAGCATACTCTGACTGGTAGTTGATGACCTAGTGTTCTTTAAGTTGCGGTTTGCTGTGGATGCATGCTCCATTGGACATCCATATTGGACTGATTTATTTATAATTTTTTGTGTTTAAATATTTTAATACAGAAAACCGTATAACCTACAGACCATATTAACTCTTGAAAGGTAAGCCAGTACATAATAGTACACTGATTAATTCAGGACGCAGCCCACAATGGTGTGACAGGTAGTGTAACAAAAATTCTCAAGTTTTAAACGCATGTAGTTCAACATTGTATGGGGATAGCTAGTAAATATCAAATGTTCCGCTGGGTTGTGGAGGGATGAAAGAAAAGAGGAGAAAACAGCCATTCATGACAGTTGAACCCACTTGACAGGTTTAAAAAGTGACCTTAAAGTAATAGCTGATAAAATAGAGGGTGGGTAACATAGCATATAAGGAGTAGCCGATCGCGGGCTTGGGTGAACTACCCTGGTTGATTTCACATGTAACCCAGAGTTGCTGATGCCCAGATTTATGGTAGTATCCAAACAGGTCCCCTGTCAAGAGTCTGTGAGTAGGAGGGGCTAATCGCTCAAGAAGCGAGGAGTGAAGATTGGGTGTAAAGAGAGGGGGAGAAAGGGGAAGGCAGGAATGATGAAAGACGGGGGGGGGCGGGGGGTAGAGAAGACCAGCAAGCAGCATAAAAGCAGGTCCTGGGGGGTTAAGGGTCCTCATCAAGGTGGCTCAGATAATGTACTTACAGGGGGTGTTCAAGGAGACAGTAATATTTCATCAAAATCGGGGGTAGGGCTCATGTACACAGGGCAGTTGAAAACATTTTCTAAATGCTGGAAACTTGGCAGCTGGATATCGGTGAAAAACATCCTTTTGCATAATGGGTTTATGCAAGTTTAGCAGCAGTTTTATGAGCATTTGAGCTTAGACACGTTTTTAAAGATAACCTCAGGGGACCCTCCCAAAATGCCCACAATGTATGAAAAAACAAGTACATTTTTAACTATGATACGATACTCCAGTAGTTGATGCTCTTTTTGATCTGCCTGAATTTCAGCTAGAAATGCTAACCAGTCTTCACCAATGTCCTTTTTGCAGTACTAGGAGGATATGATTAAGCCAATTATTTGTGTGATTATGAACAAAATATCAGTCCAATCGTAGTAGCTTGTGGTGAACATCAAATGTTTAGAAACAATGTGATTGGAATTGCACGAAGAAATCCAGAATGTTAAAGGTATCCAAATGTCCTAGACTGCAGTCTGAAGGCCCGTACACACGTACCGATCGTCGGCATACAAACGTCGGTGGACGAAGGATCTGCCGATTGTACGCGTGTTAGTATGGTGCCTCCGACAGATGTCTGCGCACAATCCGCGGACAAAAGTCTTTCGTGCAAACATGAAAATATTTGTATGCCGACACCAGAACGGACGATTGTTCGCCTGTCAGTACACAATTCGGCCGACAGACCGCAGATTTGCAAGACTGGGCATGCTCAGAAAATAGAAAACACAGGGAAAGTTAACCATTACATGACATCACTTCTGCAGTCGGCGGACAAAATTCTTGTGCTGTCCTTGTGCTGTCTTTGCACTTTTCAGCAGACACCGACATCCCGGGGAGAAAAGAGGAACATTTGTAAGCCGACCATCGGTACGTGTGTACGGGGCTTGAGAGTCGGTCCACACTAGCGCGACTTGTCAGGCGACTTGTCAGCCTGACAAGTCGCGCTCCCTCGCGGTCCATTGACCGCTACAGGACCCGTTCTAATAGGAGCGACACAAGTCGCTCCGACTTAGAAAAAGGGTCCTGTACTACTTCGGGGCGACCTCGGAGCGACTTGCATAGACTTCTACTATGTGAAGTACCTGCAAGTCGCTCCGAAGTCGTGGTGCATGGTAACGCACAAGTCGCCCCCGAAGTAGTAAGGAGTCGTGTCGCCTCAGTGTGAACCGGCTCTTAAAAGCAATAACTAATGCAGTTATATAATCACTAAAACATTAAATGAAGCCTGCATTAAAAAAAAAAAAAAAAAAAAAAACATAACTGTTTGGCTATCCCTATAAAGAATAACAGTTGCCTGGTAGTCCTACTGATCCAAAGCTTCATTACATCCGGAGTCCCCAACCCCAAATAAGTATACATAGAAGACTATCTGACTTAAAAGAGAAGTTCAGGAATAGAAACGAAACAATCATACTCGCCTAAAGAAAAAAGAAAAAACAACCTATGAGAATCACAAGAAGTCTCCACCCTGCGCCAATGATGTAAGAAGATAATCTCTAAGTAACAAATAATAACAATAAAAATAAAAGGGTGAATTGGATCAAAAGACCCAGACCACCAGGCGGCGCTGATAAATCATATATACATGATAAATCTGAATGTTAACTATATTCCAAGGATACCCATGATATTAAATACAAAAATAAAATGAAATACACAATGAATAGAATTTGCAGTATTGGGATAAATTATAGTAAAACAATAAATATGTCCATAAGTGTCAGTTCACACTATGGCGACACGACTTCAGGGCGACTTAATGAAGTTGCCGTGCACCGCGACTTCGGCGCGGCTTACACCGACTTCACATAATGGAAGTCAATGCAAGTCGCTCCGACTTCGCCCAAAAGTAGTGCAGGAACCTTTTTCTAAGTCGGAGCGATTTGAGTCGCTCCTATTAGAACGGTTCCAATTGCACAGAATGGAGCACGACTTGTGTCAGGCGACCAAGTCACCTGACAAGTCGGAACAGTGTGAACTGGCACTAAATGCTCTATAAACAAGTCAATTAATAGGGGATGATCCTGAAGTGCTCCATGTGAGGGAAATCCTATAAACGATGTAAATAGTCCTTCACCACACCATGTGCAGCCTCTCCAATGGTAATGCACTCCACCAGAAATCAATAGGTAAAAGGCACATCACATCCTTTGAATGCAACCAAGACCTCAATGACCACCCCAGACTGGGCCTTCTTAGGCAGATAAAAGCAGTGATCCTGGAATAAGCAATTCTCTCCACCATTCCTCTTCACTCCAGGAAGGGGGATAACCAGGGTTCTTATCACAACTCTCCACCCAGAAACATCCGAAGCCAGTTCCAATTATAGGACATGCAACATATGTAAAGAGGGGAGGGAGCCACTCATAGTGTAGTACGATGAATGCTTTATTACCCCTTACACATTGCACTTACAACAATATATTAAAACTGAAGCATATATGACAAGCCTTTAAAACAGCTGGACCTGCCTTACTTGTCCTCACCCAGTCACCGACCAGCAGTGGAACAGAGCGATGGATAGATGCAGCATTCCAGGTGCTTGACAGCCACGTAGTCACACCCTTACACACCCTGGTGGTCTGGGTCTTTTGATCCAATTCACCCTTTTATTTTTATAATCCTACTCGCCTACATGGCTGCAGCACCGATCCCAGCTACATCTGTCCCCCTGCCAGATCTACAACTAAAACTGAGCGATCAAAGACTGCTGATCGCTCAGTTCTCAGTCTTCAGTGAGCAGAGAGCCAATGATTGTCAGTCACTGCCCTCTTCTCTGCCCCTCCAATGCTCACTGGAGTGCTGGACTGTGGAGGGGCGGAAGGGGCTGGCTCGATCTCCCAGCGGCTTGCAGAGAGGCTGAGCCAGGTTCCAATCCAAGCTTCTGTAAAGTTGAGATTTTTCCAGAGCCTGGACCGGCTGAGTGATGACTGAAAACGGGTAACAGGAGAGCAGAGCTATTTGCGCTCCTTTTGATCCATAGAAGTCAGGCCAAAATAACTTTGGCCATACTTCTCCTTTAACTGTGACTTGTGTTGATTCATGCTTGGATTCATGCTTGTTTTCAGTTAGGAACTCAGTACTGAAATCAGAGATCATGTATAGCGGCCAGGCAACTGTCACTTTTAGGTTCTTCTGCTTGTCTTTTTAAACACGACACATGCAAGTACCTGAATTTGTCTTGATATCTGCCTTCTGTAAAATGAGTCACATGTGGTACATGTTCATGTTCTGACAGTGAACTTGTGGATAGGAGATGACATCGCCCGCCTACTGCTCCTCTTTTTTATAATGTAGTCAAAAATTTCAAGTGAATTTTGACTATAGCTGTGCTGCTGCAAAACTGGCTGAACAAAGACAAAGTTTTTGGCAGGTAAAACCGTCCTAACATATGTGCGTCTTTCAACAGCATATGTACATGTTTGTATAGTAGGATGCTTGTAACCATTATTGGCTTCTTCCTAATAGTTTACCTCACTGGAACCTTATTTGTCATTTGTTATACACTGGACTGGATACAGGGTTAAAATTGTTACTGGTTGAAGTTTAAAAAAACTTGGTGGTGTTCAACCCAGGTAAAGCAGTATTAAACCTAAAAGAAAACATTTATTGTTTCTCTTTTGTTCATTGACGGCCACAGTTCCAGAATCTTCTTGACCATTGGGTTATGCTGCCCCCTACAGGAGTAGGACACTAGGCAGGAAAAAAGTTTACCACGCCTATGGGGCAGTCCCTGGGGATAGTCTCCCTCTTCCTGCTATAGGCACTCAGTTTTTTTTTTTTTTTTTCTGCCTAAACAGGAGTAAGGACCTAGTTCAGTGATGGCAAACCTTGGCACCCCAGATGTTTTGGAACTACATTTCCCATGATGCTTATGCACTCTGCAGTGTAGTTGAGCATCATGGGAAATGTAGTTCCAAAACATCTGGGGTGCCAAGGTTCGCCATCACTGACCTAGTTTCTTGCTGTGATCTCTGGTCCTACCATTTTTGTCTTTTTTTTTTTTTTTTCTTTCTTTTACTTTTTCTGTTGTTTTTTTTTTTTCCTGTGAGCACTACAATCAACTGCGGGACTGATTGACGGACTGGATATTCTAGATCCTTATGGTCTCCCCAGTCTGGCCAGCGAACGCGCTAGGTCGGCCGCGACATAGCCCTACTGGACGGGGGCTAGCTGGCGAGTTAAACGTCTCGAGGGCGCATAGACCTGGCCATGACCTGAGTCGCAGCATGCCTCTGGCCTGCAGCACTACCATTCTGATGGTGCAGTGGTCTGTCTGGAGTGGTGCTGACCCGGTTTCCATGAGGTGGTAAGTAGTGCCCCTCCATCCACTGGTGGCCTTTTGGGGTGGACCTGGGCCCCTCCCTGGACGGTCCGACCCTTGGGTTCTCCTCCTTCCCACATGGTGCCCCCCTCATTTATCGTGGTCCGCCTGAGGACCACCCCTCATTTACCCACACCTAGCTCCCCCCAGTGGTGGCCATACATGTAATATCTTTGCGGGGGGGGGGGTGTGGAGCAGCCAATGGCAGCCGCCGGCTACTGAAAACACGGTTTTTGGGAGGGATGGTCCTGGTGGGGGCTCCTGCCAGGGCCCCTCCTTACTGCCCATTCGTTTCTGGGGGGTCTTGGGAGTCATGTGTAGCTTCCATTTTGTTGTGGATGGCTGCTCTATGTATCACAGCCATGTTTGTGTAGTCCGGTGGCCATTTTCTTGTAGTTTCCCATTGATATAAATCGGCGGCCATGTTTTTTCAGCCTAAGGGGCGGTGATTTGGCGTTGGACCTCTAGTGTTTCTTTACCACGCTGTTAAAAGCAAATCTACCTCCTAGGAAGATTTACCATTGCGACTTTTTGCAGGCTGCTGTTGAGAGGACTAGTCCTCTTTGAGGATGTATGTTCAGATGAGCTCCGGTTGTTCCTGGTTGAGCTCCACGTTACCTGTTTGGCTAGGTTTAGCCTTTGGGAATTTTTTTTCTGCTGTTTTTTTCCCACCCCTCATGTTTTGACACTGCTTTGGGACGTCCCAATGGTCAAGAAGATTCTGGAGCTGTGTCCGTCAATAGAACGAAAGAGAAAACTGGATTTTTGTCTTACCATAAAATCCTTTTTTCTGATGTTCATTGACGGACACAGCATCCACCCCTCTATTGAGTTGGGTTAGATTTCTTCTGACGCTGCTTGCAACAAAATTAAGTGCCTATAGCAGGAAGTGGGATTGTATCCCCTGGGACTGCCCCATAGGCATGGTAAGTTTTCTGTGGGACATTAAAAAAAAATGCAACGATTGTTCATGGGTTAAAAAATATGAATTTTAAACTTGTAATCAAAAAGTGCCAGAAAAGGCTTGGTCTTCACCTTAACTGGGTCTCCTCAGAACCACCACATTGCACACATTATCCCCCCTTCCTATGTGATCCAATACTGTTCAGTGCAAATTCATTTTAATCTGAATGATTGATTAGGTCCAGTTTTATATTTAATTATATTTTTGTTATGATGTTTAAACATGGACCTATATATTTATAGACCATGCAGCAAAGAATCAAGCATCACGTTCAGTAAGTGGATCCTATAGAAATTACATAAGAGCACGAGGAAAGAATGCACATGAGATTTTCATAGATCTGTAGTACCTGTGTGTCTGTAGCAATTTATGCAATAATCTCTCAGCATGCAGGAAGGTCCAGTCAATAAAATATTTTAGCACATTGTGTTCAAGCATCCTGGAGAAAAAAATGATTGTCATTATTGGACTGTGACCAGCAACTAGCTTGAGGGTCTGGCCTGGAATTCCACCCTGGGAAAGCTTTTTTTAATAAAAATACCCCCAGGACACTCAGGGCTAGTGCATTCCACAATGGAAAGCCTCTGATCTGTCCCGGGTTGCACTTACCTTTTAGAAGAAATACTTGCCTTGAAAAATTCTTGTCCAGCGCTGCCATCTCAGGTGTGGGCAGCTGAAGCCAGCGCAATCCTCTTCTGTGTCCTCTTCCGTCTTCTTCGGTCCCACGATGCACTGCGCCAGCCCCGCCGTCACTTCCGGTGCCTCAGCGTCATCCCTGCACAGCTTCTGGGCATGCCCAGAAGCTGTTTAGCAAGGTATGACGGCGCCTGCATCGGAACTGACGTCAGGGCCGGTGCAGGCGCATTGATTCCTGGGAGCGATGATGTTCAGCTCCCAGGAATCATTGCAAGCCAGGAAGTGACGAATTGCCGTAGCTGCTGAGGGGAGGAAGGGGAAGTAAGGTAAGTCTATTTTCTTCTAAACCGGGTAAGTAAAAAAAAAAAAAAAAATTGCGATTATCCATTTGTTTTTCAGGTGACCAGGAGCAAGAAGATGGAGGTAAGTATAATTTTAGGGTGGAATTCCGCTTTAAGTGTTGTAGCTAATTTTTAGAAATTGGTCTCTGGGTAGTGCAACAAATAATGGAATCCTGTTTACGTCAGAAAGGTGTATATGAATCGGTTGCAGCTCTAACAAAACTGTTGCATGCATTTCTCCTGTAAAATGGGGACGTTTTACAGAGAATTTATTTGGATAAGTTGAAAGAGTAATGGAAACATCAAATATCCGTTCCTTCAAATTTTGCTGGCTAATTGTCTCAATGACGTGATCTAATACATGTGTAACACCATGAAACCGGTTTTAGAAACCTTCACTTCCATATCACCAATATGACAGTATTTCTTTATAAACTTGTAGAAATAATGCCTAGTACAGACGAGAAGATGATTGGGCAAAAAACGCTTTTTAAGCGATCGGACGAAAATAATAATCTGGTTGTTAGTACACTACTTTTGAGAGCCGATTATGACAGTTCATACAAAATTATCTGAAGGGACAAATTTAAAACATTTTTCTCATATAATACCAGAAAAAAGATTTTTGTTTTAATCGGTACAGCATTTGTCTAAAAAAAAAAAATCAGAAGGCCAAGATCACGCATGCTCGGTAATGAAAGAATACTATACAATATATTACATCATCGTGGGAAAATGTATTCTTTCTTATGAGAATTTTCATAACTCTAGTAACCTCTTCTTCTCTTTTTAATATGTGGCTAGCCTGCAAAAAAGCCAGATGATCATTCGTCCGATATTCTCATTGTGTGTACGAGGCTTTACACTGGGCAGTAAAAGTGTCACACACTAATTTGTTGCATATGTCGGTGCGAACAGTGAAAATGAAGCAGGATTTTCATAAATTTGACACACAGCTTCCAACTTCATGCACACTGTCAGGAATCTGAGGCAGATGCGTTATTTAATTGCCCTCAGTATGTTGTCTGGCTGCTGATCAGATATTTTCTACATGACAAAGAATTCCAACAATAACAATTTATTTTCTGGTTTTAGGTGTGTTCTTCTCCCTCTGCTGGCCATGAAATCACCGCCTCAAAGTCTTTTGATGGTTGTCGATTCAGTTGATGAAGGATGCAACATAACTGAAGGAGAACACAGACCATCTGGATTATCTGGAACCATAGCAGATCTTTTAGCAAGTCATCACGAGTTCTTTCCTCCCTGGCTCCTTCTAATATGTTCAGCCCGCAAGCAGAGCAGAACCGTCACTAAAATGTTTACAGGTTTGTGTTTAAACTTTTTTTTTTTTTTTTATATGTATCTGTGCATCAAACTTGCTTTTGGTTTAATTCATCTCCTTTGTTGTGCCCCTTTTCTGCTTGTTGCTGTGGGCAATTTATGTCCTCTGGGATCACCCAGTTTGGATCTATAGTAATGCCTATAGGAAAGCACACTAATTTGATTAGAACTTGGGTCATTCACAGTGCGGTTCAGGAGTGGGAAGCAATTTATTACGGGAATCCTGACTTTTTTTTTTTTTTTCATGTTGAAGTGACCCTGAATAAACTCTCACATAAAAACCGAACAGCATAGTTGTATAGTTGGGGATGGTGGGTGCTATATCATGTATATAGTCTGTAAATAAATCAGCTGTGGATCAAGAGCTACTACTTCTTAATTTTCCATGGCCACCCTTGGTGATGTGCACATAGCTTTGCTTTCATGCCCAAACCTACGGTGCCTTGAAAAAGTATTCATACCCCATTACATTTTCCACATTTTGTCATGCTACAACCAAATATGTAAATGTATTTAATTGGCATTTTGTGATAGACCAAGACAAAATGTTGAAGGAAGGAAAATGATCGATTGTTTTAAATTTTTTATTTTTTTTTTATTTTTACAAATACTTTTTTTTATAAATAGTGTGGCACGTATTTGTATTCAGTCCCAGAGTCAGTATTTTGTAGAACCACCTTTCCCTGCAAATACAGCTGCAAGACTTTTTGGGTATGTCAAGCTCTTTCAGATTGGATGGAGAGTGTCTGTAAACAGCAATTTTTGAATCTTGTCACAGATTCTCAGATGGATTTAGGTCTGTACTTTGACTGGGCTTTTCTAACACATGAATATGCTATGATCTTAACCATTCCATTGTAACTCTATGGCTGTATGTTTAGGGTCATTGTCATGCTGGAAGGTGAACCTCCGCCCCAGTCTCAAGGCTTTTGCAGACTGTAACAGGTTTTCTTCTAAGATTGCCCTGTATTTGGCTCTATCCACCATCCCATCAACTCTGACCAGCTTCCCTGTCCCTGCTGAAGAAAAGCATTCCCACAACATGTTGCTGCCACCACCATGTTTCATGGTGGGAATGGTGTGTTCAGGATGATGTGCACTGTTAGTTTTCCACCACACATAGCATTTTCCCTTTAGGCCAAAAAGTTACATTTGGTCTCATCTGATAAGAGCTGCTTCTTCCACATCTTTGCGATGTCCCCCACATGGCTTCTTACAAACTGCAAACAGGACTTGTTATGGCTTTCTTCCAAAAATTGCTTTCATCTTGCCACTCTTCCATAAAGGCCAGAGTTGTCCTGTGGACAGATTCTGCCACCTGAGCTGTGAATCTGTGCAGCTCCTCCAGAGTTACCATGGATCTCTTGGCTGCTTCTCTGATTAATGCTCTCCTTGCCCAGCCTGTCAGTTTAGGTGGATGGCCAGGTCTTCGTAGGTTTGCAGTTGTGCCATACTCTTTCCATTTTTGGATGATGGATTAAACAGTGCTCCGTGAGATCTTCAAAGCTTGGGATAGATATATATATATACAGTAATATATATTTTTTTTTTTTTTTATAACCCAACCCTGCTTTAAACGTCTCCACAACTTTATCCCTGACCTGTCTGGTGTCCTCCTTGGCCTTCATGATGCTGTTCACTAAGGTTCTCTAACAAACCTGAGGGTTTCACTGGGCAGTTGTATTTCTACTGAGATTAAATTACACACAGGTGGACTCTTTTTACTAATTAGGTGACTTCTGAAGGCAATTGGTTCCACTAGATTTTAGTTAGAGGTATTGGAGTAAAGGAGGCTGAATACCAATGCAGGCCACACTTTTTTTTCATATATTTTATTTGTAAAAAAAAATGTGAAAACCATTTATAATTTTCCTTCCTTTTCACACTTATGTGCCACTTAATGTTGGTCTATTACCTAAAATCTCTATAAATTACATTTAGGTTTTTGGCTGTAACATGTAAAAATGTGGAAAATTTCAAGGGGTATGAATACTTTTTTCAAGGCACTGTATATATCTCTTAAAAGTTTGTTTCTTTAGGTACACGTTCTGGCCCACACGTTTTGACTTGATTTCCCACCCCTGCTGGCCACTACTCGCATACTTCTTGAGAGATGGCGCGGAAGTCTCCACTCCTGGTTTGGTAGATGCAATCTGATAAAGATGTGCATCTTACCTAAGTACCTATACCTCCTCCAGACCCTGCCTGTTCACCTACCCTCTAAATTTTTCAGACAAATACACTCCCTTTTTTCAAAATTTGTATGGGCCAACAAGAAACCTCGCCTTCCTCGTCCTACTCTTTCCCTTCCTAAATCACTCGGAGGCCTGGTGTTCCCCGACATTAAAAAATACTACTCGGCGGCTCAACTTGGTAGGATTATTGAATGGTGTCGACGTGCTGATTCCAAATCATGGGTGATTCTGGAACAAAGCCAAACGAGGATCCCCCTCAAAAGAGCTCTTTGGTGCTGTAGCAGCCTGCCCCCTGAACTGAAATCACATCCCTTGATTGGGTCTACGATTCACATCAGCTTGTTGGCATGCAAACCAGCATCTCTTTAACGCAGACTCCAAATTGTCCCCTTTACTGGGGAACCCGGGATTCTCTCCAGGCTTATCTTGGCAGCCCCTCCTCGCACTCAGAAACTTGGGGATATTCCAGGCATCACACTTTGTTAGGCGATGGCTGGCCCTAGATTCGCAACCCTGACTAATGCTCTGGGTGCCTACAAACTGCCGTTCTGGAGTGCTCTGCAACTACATCATTTTTTACATTCAATTCCTAATCCTTGTCGCTTTGTCCATCGTCTGATGCCGTTCGAAGAGCTATGTTCGAAATCAGGAACTCTACCGATAGTCCTCTCCACAATGTACAACATGCTGATTACTCCGCCGGAGCAACCTCGACTTTCATGAGTTCAAGTTGGAGACCAATCTGGGCCAATCTTTTACAACAAGACAAACACAATGTATGATTGACCTCGTGCTCTGCTTCTCGATTTGCACCAAAATTCAGGAGACCAACTTTAAAGTCTTGATGAGGTGGCACTTCACTCTGGCTAGACTCCACAGATGTTTCCCTGACACCTCAGACCAGTGCAGGTGTTGCCAGAGGAACAAGGGCACTTTGTTACAGATATATTCTTGTCCTGTCCTAAACTCACCTATTTCTGATCAGGGGTCCGCAAGATCACACACATTTACAGAACGCCTCATACCACATGACCCTGTTTTCTTTATCCTGCATCTTTCTGAATTCCCACCATCACAGTACAAGAAATCAATTGTCCGACATCTGTTGCAAAATCCTGTATACCTCTACACAGGAAAAAATCTTTGTCCCCTGACCTTAACGCATTGGTTGAGGAAAGTGGAAGAGATATAAAGGATGGAGGACCTTGTCCTCACGGCCCAACACAAACGAGAACAATACTCCAAAACGTGGGATTTGTGGAATCGTTCTGTCATTTAAGCGGAAGGTGAGGCTCTACTTGGGGCATAATCCCCCTCCCCTACACATGGGTTCGGCCAGTCGTGACAGTCCATCAGCTCTCACCGCTCTCCCCCCCCCCCCCCCCCTCTCTACCTAGCACGAGGCGTTAACTGTGCACTCAGTGTGGCATTGGCATTACCTTTTGTTTGGTTGTTTATGAGTTTTTTACCTGGTCTAAGTTACTGTTGTATGTTACTTTGTGGTTACCACTCCGTGCTTCAATAAAGTTTATATTTGAAAAAAAAAGTTTGTTTCTTTGTGCCCATTGCTTCACAAGCTGCAGATCATTTTGTGCTGCTCATATTTGGGATCTCCAAAAGGAGTTGCCACTGACTGACAGCCTGATCTGATCTTCACCCCTCTTTTCACAAATGCATAATGTTGGAGAACCTAGCCCTTTTCAATTATCTAATGGCTGGATACAATCTTATCATTGCTCCCAGTGCTGAGTAATAAAAAAGTAGGAGCTGAACTTCAGAGCTCGTTCACACCACTTCAGTTGATCTGCACAAAGGCTCAATACCAGGGCACATACATTTTGTTTGCCTTGCTCATACCACAATGCTGCCTTGAGGGGTGTTTGGGTAAAATTGAAAGTGTGTTAAATTAATCCAACGGAACTTACCTTGTGTCACCACTATTCACTGCACCCCAGCTCAGCTGCAGTGCATAGAAATTATTTAAATTATAATTTTTGACATTTCAATAAAGTTAAAAATAAAAGGTAAACCGTTCCTCACTGCTGCAACACAGTGTACACCAGCCCACACTCCTTTTCCATAGGTACAGTGAGTGAGTGTTGTAACGTTAGGATTGGAGCCAGGTGATCCTTTTTGTATTAAAAAATATAAAAAAAAATCCTAAAAAGGAAACCAATGCAGCCACCTCATCTAAGGGCTAATGAGTTGCAATATATTACATTGAGGGAAATTTACTGAGACTGAAGTAAACAGAATTTGGAGCAGCTGTGCATTTTAACCAGTCAGCTTCTAGCATTCATTTTCAAAGCTTAACTGAACAAGCTGAGGATATGAGCTAAATGGATACTATGCACAGCTGCTCCAGATTCTGCATGCTCTGTAAATTTTGTAAAAATCATAGAGCTATAGCTTAAGCTTGTGTGGGGCACCCCCTTTTTAAGAGCTATGTTGCCGGACATCAAGAGCTACATACTACAATGCAGCACATAGGCATTTATTGGTGTACTCACGTTGGCATAGTTGTATTGTACCTTGCCCAAGTAGGATTGTCTCCACTCCCCTGCTTGTCTGCGCTTACATTGTGCTGGGCCTAAGTACGCTTACATCATCACCTCTGCCAGTCGGATAACAGTGATCCCTGCTTTCAGGTTCTGTGAGCCCTCAGTGATCTCTGGCAATTCTGTGCCCAGGCACAGTTAGCAATCACCCCTAAACATACTGTGCTGGTGTCCCCAACTGGTCCATACCCTAGACAACCTCTTCCAAGTGGGTACTGGACATAGTATGCTGCAATCACACTACTCTACAAACTGATCTTTGGGGGTAAACTGTGTTCAGCCATGCTCCATACACCTAGTGTGAGTACACTCTAAAAGTGCCCAAGGTAACCTAGGGATGTGGCAGAAAACCTAGGCAAACTTAAAGTAAAAGGCTTTTTTTTTTTTTTAAATTAACAAACGTGTTTTACTCCAAAAAGAAAGAAAAACCACGCTGGATACTATAACCGTTATATATATATATATATATTAAAAACAAAATAACAATAAATACAAAAGGTGCAGTGCTTAAAAATGTTAAGAAAAACGGAGTTAAAATATATACAGTGCAAAAAGGAAAAGTCTGTACAAGAAATCCCAAATGTACAATTTTATGCGTGAACAACAAACAACAAAGTCCCATACATAGGCAAAATTCCAAGTGATTGGTATTGTAGAGGTATATCACAGAACATGCTCCTAAGATCCTGTGCTGAGTGCCGCTAAGTTAAATCACCCCGGTGAATGCAAATTGGGGGCTAACCAGATATTTTTGACCTTCATTAAAGAGAAGGTAAACTGGTTTTGGTGAATATATGATGGTTCCACAGGATCTCCAATCTCCTCGCTGGCAAAGCAACGTATGTCACAACATGTTAGTGTGCACTGGGAAATAAAGCTTCATATGCGGTTATTAACAATAAGGGAAAAGAGTACTCTCCATAGTGTGAATCGATTTAAAAACCTTGAAATTTGATAAAATATTGCACTTGCATAGTTTAAGAAATGAACAGGCATTCCAAAAAAATCAATGCCGGGTCTATTCCCACAAGCAAGATGGCCGCGGCTGGTTGGCGCATGCACAGTACTGTGTGTTCTGGCTCCATCCTACTAGTTTCCTCATATCTGACATCAGGGGTACCCGTATGTTGTGACCTACATCGCTTTGCCAGTGAGGAGATTAGAGATCCTGTGGCGCCATCATATATTCACCAAAGCCCATTTGGACTTCTCTTTAATGAGGGTTGATAATATCTGGTAAGCCCCCACTTTGCATTTACCAAGGTGATTCAACTTGGCAGCACTCTTCATGGGATCTTAGGAGCCTGTTATTTTCTGGAATATACCTCTACAACACCAATCACCAGTCACTTGGAATTTTGCCTATGTATGAGATTTTACACACCATTTTTTGTTCACGCATAAAATTGTTCATTCAGATTTCTTGCACACACTTATATTTTATTTAAATTTTTCTTTCAATTTTTGAGCGCTGCACCTATATTTCAGTGCTGCACATTTTGTATTTAAACAACATGTTCTACTTACCTGCTCTGTGCATTGGTTTTGCACAGAGCAGCCCCGACCCTCTTCGCGGGTCCCCCATTAGTGCCCCTGGCCCCTCCTTCCTGCCGAGTGCTCCCAGAGCAAGCAGCCAATGAGGAGGTAGAGTCCTCAGAGAACAGAGGCTGTCGTGCACATTGTTGAATTGCATGGGGCTCAGATAAGTATTGGGGGGGGGGGGGGCTGCTGCACACAGGTTTTCGTACCTTCATGCATACAGTGCATGAAAGTAAAAAACCTAGAGACTTTAGAATCACTTTAAGGAGAACAAAAATCTCTAATTAAAATTCCGGTCATTTATTCTACCAAGGACCATAGCATTAGAAACCATAATTTCAAAGCACTGAGCCATACTGCCATAGTGAAGCAGAGTTCCTTTGCCTTTCTTAAAGCTTGAAAACATTAGAAATATGCTGCCCCCGTCACTGAATAATTAGATGCTCTAGGTCTGTTGCCTTTGTTACTTGTTCGCGTCTGTTTATAGCAATACATTTGCATTCATTAACAAGTCGGTGAAAAAAAAGTTTTCACCTTAACAAAAATAATGACTAGAGTATAACATTTATTTGCATTTTATCTAAACATGCTCAAAACTTTTCTAAAGAGGTTAAAACATTTTATCAAACTTTTTTTATCTTTTTTTTATCAGGATCAGCTGTTTTCCTTTTGTCTTCATTTCTTTTGACAGTCCAGCTTGCAAGAAAACTGATAATTTATGTTTTCTGCAGAGCTATGCTAACTATTTAGGTTTAACAAAGCAGCCCCAGAGTTCAGTGAAAGACCCTTTGCTGTTTGTGAAATTGCCGGAGGCTCTGCTTTGCTGGTTACTTTCTGCAGTGGCCAAAGGTCACCCTGCTGATTATATGAGGGAATGAAAGTGCTGAAAGTAGTCATAAAGTTAACATGTGCATAGTAAATGCTATGAGCAGATAAGGAGTCAATGGTGGGAAAAGCTAGGGGGTAAAGGTACATCTGAGATGCTTACGTCCTCACCTTAATTTTCAGTCCTCCTAAAAATGTAGTGACTGGGATATTGAAAACACATTTCCTAATAAAGAAAACCTGTTTATGTACATTGGAGGATTATATCTTTACAGATTCAGAGCTCCGTGTTAGAACAGTTACTGGGGGAGATTTACTAAAACTGGAGCACACGGAATCTGATGCAGCTGTGCATGGTAGGCAATCGGCTTCTAACTTCAGCTTGTTCAATTAAGCTTTGACAATAAAAGCAGGAAACTGATTTCTATGCACAGCTGCACCAGATTGTGCACCATACAGTTTTGGTAAATAACTCCCACAATTACACATAATGTGTGTTGCAAGTCTTTTGAAAGAACCACATTTTCTCCAGTGTGGATAAGTTGTTAGGGTCCTTTCACATAGCCGTTCAGTTCAGATCTGATCTGCCCATCCGTTTTTGATGCGGATCTGACAGAAGTTCCATACAAGTGTGGGCAATTAAATGGCTGTGTGCCTGTTTACATTTGATTACCTCGGATTCTGTCTAGGCCTCAAACAAATAAAAATGGTCTGTGTCCTTTTCAGTCTTTTTTTTTTTCTTGAGACCCCCTACGTGGAACGTCTAAGGTAGTCAGACCCCTTTACATTTGCTTGCCCATAGACCGAAAATGGGTTCGATAGGATAGTTACACCTGTAACTCTCTAGATCATGTGGGTTGGTGCAAGGTTTGTAAACACATTATTTCTCTTTCGTTCATTGACGGACACAGCTCCTGTCATTCTTGACCATTGGGTTCTACTGCCCCCTACAGGAGTAATAAACCAGCAAGAAAAGTCTTCTGGCTATATCCACGGGCAGGCCTAGGGGGTATACTCCCTCTCTCTGCTATAGTCACTCAGTTTTTTTTTTTTTTTTTTCTGCCTAGTCAGGAGTAAGGACCTATTTCCTTGCTGGGATCTCTGGTTCTGGCAATTTTCTTTTTAGATAGAATTTTTTTCTTCTGTTTTTTTTTTCCTGTGAGAGCTACAATCAACTGCCAGACTGGGCGACGGGCTGGATAATCTAGATCCAGTGGTCACCCCAGTCTGGCCAGCGAGCACGCGGAGACCTCGGCTCCGTGCTAGGTCGGCCGTGACATAGCCCCACCTGACGGGGACTGGCCTGCGAGTTAAACGCCTCGCGAGGTTGCATACGACCGGGTCTCAGCCCAAGTCACAGCGTTCCTACTGGCCAACGGAGGTTCTGTCTAGAGCGTTGCCCGCCTTGTTCCTGGTATGCTAAGTGACTGTCTCCCCCCTGGAGGACTTTTGGGTGTATGTGGGCCCTTCCATGGGACAGTCGGACCCCTGGGTTCCCCTCCTTCTCGTTAGGCACCCCCTCTCATCGGTCTGGTGGGCCCTCGCCCCCCCTCCTTACGCTTCGGCTATGGAGTGACCTGGTTCACTGCCTGTGGTAGGGGCAGAGTGCTATGGGGGCAGGGGGGTACCTGGGGGGGCTCCTGCCAGGGGCCCCCCTTCCTGTCTGTCTTGTTTTCTAAGGCCTAGGGATCCCTCCTGGGTCCCTGGGAGCCTCATGGGGCCACCACTTTCTTGCAGCCTGTATGCTTAAAGCACAGTGGCCATGTTTGTGTAGTCCAGAGGCCATTTTTTTTGGTGGCTTGCAATTGAAAACCTGAGGAGAAAATGTACCATTTTAAGAAAAAAATTTGGTAATTTTGAAATTGATGGCAGTAACATGTTTCAAAAAAGTTGGGACAGGGCCATGTTTACAGCAGTGTAACATGCCCCTTTTTTTGTAATCTTTATTGTATTAATATGCTGAAAGCATACATTTTCAAACAATAAGATAAAATAACAGTTATAAGGTACAGAGACCACAACACATGTGAATCGCAAAATATAGCACAAAGCACTATTGTTCCAATGATAGCCACAAGGGCATACAAAGTATTCTGAACATGAAAACAAGAATGTCACCCTCTAAACTTGGGGTCAGGTTGTTGGTGGGGTGTGTCTCCATGAGGGGGATGGTAATCATTGAGGGAGCTGGCTCTAATGTCCAAGGTCGCCAGCTTAATGTGGTCATCGAGAAGCATCCAGCAAGAACCAGTCTAGTAACATCAGGATAGAAACCCCATCAATCTAGGGGGCCCTTGAGTATGAAAATTTATTTAATTTAAGGATGCATTCACCTCATATGTGGCATGTAGAACCATAACACAGGTGGGGGGAGGGGGGCACAGTAGTAATAAAAGGAGGGGCAAAGAAGGAAACCAAAAAAAAAATGGGGGGGGGGGGGGGGGCAAAGATGGTCATATATGCCGGCAGGGGAGAACAGTGAAAACCTGAGTGAGCAAGTAAAACCTTAAAACATAAGGGAACTGTTATCTGCCTAGGGTTATTAGATTAAAACATGTGGAAGAAACATCCCCTTTTCTTTTTAACACACACAATAAATGTCTGGAACTGAGGAGACCAGTTTCTAGAGTTTTGGGAGCAGAATGTTGTCCTATTCTTGCCTGATATAAGTTTCTAACTGCTCAACAGTTCTGGGTGTGCCTTTATCGTATATTTCCAGGTGCGCCATATATTCTCAATTGGTGAAAGGTCTGAACTGCAGGCAAGCCAGTTAATCACTCGGACTGTTCTACTATGAAGCCATACTGTTGTGGTCAGGCAAAAAAGCTGAGTAAGCGTTAACTTCCTATTTACTAAATTCAGTTATTGTGTGCCGAAACCGACGTTCGGGCAGGCCTGTAAATAAAGAGGACCCACCAAGATTGAATTTGTATAAAGGGAGGGGAGGGTGGGATGACCAATCAACATCAGCCCGGTATGGAGGTAGGTTTGGGCTTACATAGGCCGGATCATCCCCTCCCACAACTCCAGGCTCTGCCTTCCAATTTGTCATAAATTCAGTATGTGGTTTAGCATTGTCTTGCTGCAATATGCAAGGCCTTCCCTGAGGAGAAAGATGTCACCTGGGTGGGAGCATATTCTGCTCTAAAACCTGGATATATCTTTCAGCCTTGATGGTGCCTTTCCAGATGTGCAGTCTGCCCAATCTATACACACTAATGCATCCCCATACCACCAGATATGCAGGCTTTTGAACTACATAACAAACCAGAAGTTCCTTTTCCACAGATCTGAAGAACCCAAAGATCACAGGCATCCAGTGGGTTTTTGCCGGATTTCTCCAGATTCGCTGAATCTTTTGATGATATCCTGTACTGTAGATGATGATATATTTAACCACTTCAATACAGGGCAATTTAACCCCCTTCCTGCCCAGGCCAATTTTCACCTTTTAGCGCTGTTGCATTTTGAATGACAATTGCGTGGTCATGCAACACTGTACCTAAACCAAATTTATGTCATTTTCCCCCCACAAATGGAGCTTTCTTTTGGTGGCATTTGATCACCGCAAGGTTTTTTCTTTTTTGCTAAACAAATAAAAAAAGACCGAAAAGTTTTTTTGTTTGTTATACAATTTTGTAAATAAATACGTTTTTTCCTGCACTGATGAGACTGCATTGATGAGGAGGCACTGATGGGGCGGCACTGATATGTGGCACTGATATGCAGCATTGGTGGGCACTGATAGGCGGCACTGATGGCAATGATGGGCACTGGTGGGCAGCAGTGATGGGGAGGGCAATGGGGGGCCATAGTGGGCATCCCTGGGGTCATGGGTGGGCATCCCTGGGGTCATGGGTGGGCATCCCTGGTGGTTCTAGTGGCACCCCCCGAGGGTCTGCACTGGTAATCAATGATCTGATTACCAGTGCTGACCCCCCTGTCAGGAGAGCCACCGATCGGCGCTCCTTTACTCGTGCCTGTCAGACACGTACTGAGGAATGCCGATCAACTGTTCTTCCTGTTAACTATGTGACCAGCTGTGATTGGACATGGCTGGTCACATGGTAAAGAGCCTACGTCAGTAGGCTCTTTACCGAGATCGGAGATGCGGGGAGTCAGACTGACACGCCGCATCACCGATCGCCGCTTTGCGCGCCCCCGGGGGGCGCGCAGAGTGCACTATCCTGCCGCCATCATATGACGTCCGGTCAGGATAATGCAACCACTTTCCCGACGTCAAACGCCTATAGGGAGGGCGGGAAGTGGTTAAAGTCTTCTGAATTTTACATTGTGAAACATTTTTCTAAATTTGTTCAACAATTTTTAGATGCAGCTTTTCAGATTGAAGAACCTCTGCCCATCTTTACTTCTGAGACACTGACTCTCTAAGATGCTCTTTTATAACTAGTCATGTTACTGTGGGAAGGTTAGCGCCTACACACCTGTTTTCCCAGTCATGTTGCCAATTAACCAAATTAGTTGCAAAATGTTCTTCCAGCTCTTCCTTGTTAGTACCACTTTGCCAGCTTTTTGTTGCCCTCTCCTAACTTTGATAAATCTTGCTACCATTAATTTCAAAATTACCTTTTTGTTTCTTAAAATGGTACATTTTATCAGTTTAAACCAAAGTTAGGCAACTTTTTGAGCAAAGTGTGTCGAAAAATATTTTCAAAGAAATTGAGAGTGGCAGCTACATAAACAAAAAGGTCGACCCAATCACTAAGCCCCCGTTCACATAGGGGCGACGCTACTTCGCACCGCGACCTCCGAGGTCGCGGTGCGAGCAGCGCGCCGCGACCTCGGAGCGGCCGCCACGGACTTCATAACATTGAAGTCTATGGCGGTGGCCTCCTGGTCGCCCCAAAGAAGCTCCGGACCCTTTTTCTAAGTCGGAGCGACTTGTGTCGCTCCTATTAGAACGGGTCCGCAGCTTCCCTATGGGAGGCGACCTACGGCGACCTGTGAGGCGACCAGGTCGCCTCACAGGTCGCCTTAGTGTGAACGGGGGCTAAAATTTTTTTATAAACTCTATGCTGTAAACACCTTGAATAACAGTAAGAATTAAACACTGAGCTTTGCGCCTTCACACCTCAAATCAGCCCATTTCCTACACTATAGACCTCAGAGCACCTATACCTTTTTAGATCACCCCAATTCTTGCACCTTCACACCTCAGATCAAACTCAATTTCTGCAGCTTTAGTTCTCAAATAGGCTTAATTCCTGCACCTTTCTATGCAGACCAAATTCCTTCACCATCAGCCCAATACCTGAATTTTCGCACCTCATACTACCCCGATTCCTGCAATTTCATACCTCCTATCCGCCCCAACTCCTGCACAGTCACACCTCAGATTACCCCAATTCCTGCACAGTCACGCCTCATATCCTTCCCAACTCTTGCACAGTCACACCTTATATCCGTTCCAACTCCTGCACAGTCACACCTTATATCCGTTCCAACTCCTGCACAGTCACACCTCATATCCGTTCCAACTCCTGCACAGTCACACCTCATATCCGTTCCAACTCCTGCACAGTCGCACCTCATATCCGTTCCAACTCCTGCACAGTCGCACCTCATATCCGTTCCAACTCCTGCACAGTCGCACCTCATATCCGTTCCAACTCCTGCACAGTCGCACCTCATATCCGTTCCAACTCCTGCACAGTCGCACCTCATATCCGTTCCAACTCCTGCACAGTCGCACCTCATATCCGTTCCAACTCCTGCACAGTCGCACCTCATATCCGTTCCAACTCCTGCACAGTCGCACCTCATATCCGTTCCAACTCCTGCACAGTCGCACCTCATATCCGTTCCAACTCCTGCACAGTCGCACCTCATATCCGTTCCAACTCCTGCACAGTCGCACCTCTTATCCGTTCCAACTCCTGCACAGTCGCACCTCTTATCCGTTCCAACTCCTGCACAGTCGCACCTCTTATCCGTTCCAACTCCTGCACAGTCGCACCTCATATCCGTTCCAACTCCTGCACAGTCGCACCTCATATCCGTTCCAACTCCTGCACAGTCGCACCTCATATCCGTTCCAACTCCTGCACAGTCGCACCTCATATCCGTTCCAACTCCTGCACAGTCGCACCTCATATCCGTTCCAACTCCTGCACAGTCGCACCTCATATCCGTTCCAACTCCTGCACAGTCGCACCTCATATCCGTTCCAACTCCTGCACAGTCGCACCTCATATCCGTTCCAACTCCTGCACAGCCGCACCTCATATCCGTTCCAACTCCTGCACAGCCGCACCTCCGGTCCCCCCCAGTTCCTGCACAGCCGCACCTCCGGCCCCCCCCAGTTCCTGCACAGCCGCACCTCCGGTCCTCTCCAGTTCCTGCATCTTCACATCACACATCGGCTCCAATTCCTTAAAGGGTAACTCCACTTTCTTGGGGGGGGGGGGGGATCAGCAAATAAAAAAAACAATATAGCGTATACAATTGCGACACCAAGCATATTGTAATTGAATGTTATTAAAAATGATCCTTTCCAATCTGCAGCTGTTGTAATTTTCTGAAAATGCAGTGCAATATGGCTACCTGGAGCTGTTCTGTACACAGAATGGGTACTGACCACATGGCATGGTACTTTGGGCTTCCTGGTTCCTGTTGTGGATACTGAGGCTTTTATAGCGTTGGTCCCTGGCCGCATGGCTTGCCGTGGGCGCCCCCATCTTAAGTGTGGGCAATGTTGTTTTTCCCGCATAGACTTGTATAGGGCAGCCATTTTCCATGAACTTCCTATTGCAACTGTATGGGCAACCATGTTTGTGTAATCTTTGTGCTGCACTGAGCAGCGTGACCTTTCATTCAGGCGAGGTCACTTCCTGTGCTCTGTTTCCTGCTACTGGCCAAGGTCATTTGCTGTCTTTCAGCATGCTGCTGGAAGGACAGGAGGACATTTTCTCTGAGGTGGTAGAATGCTGGGGTCCCTGTGGACATATCCCTGCACGCTCTGCTTTTAGTTTAAAGGGGAACCCTGTAGACCGCTGCGATCGTTGGTGGGAACCACGATCGGCGCTTCTTAAAGCGTCAGTACTCCGTTTTTTGCAACTTGCAATATGGAGTCCCAAACTGTGAATTCACCCTCAGACCACTCTGTGCGACTCCCGGACAGTCCGGATCACAGTCGCTGGCCGCGATTTCATTAGCTCTAGAAAGCCTGGCGACAAAAGTTGATTTAGTCATGAAGAAGTGGCCGCTGCCTTTTCCGTCTATGGAGGTGTCCTCTGATTCAGAGGATGATGAGGTTGCCCCGGATGCTCCCCTTCTTGAGGGGTTGCTGTCCTCGCAGTCAGATGGTGAAGAGGACTTGTCCTCCTCTTAAGCTGCAGCGTGGGAGCGCGCTTTAGTGGAAGCCCTGATTTCAGTATGGGACACTTTAAAATTGGCTGATGAGCCCACGCCGGCAGGGACGCGGGTGGCTTTTGGCTCCCAGAAGTCTCGGAAAGCTGGCAAGGTTTTCTCTTGTCCCGACCCTTTGTGAATGCCCAATGGCGGTGTGTTAAGCACGTGTTGTACCAAAGCCCTTTAAATGCCAGTATCCTTTTGCTGAAAAGGTCTCCAACCTTTGGACGGTGCCACCTAAAGTGGACCATCCTGTCTCCAAATTCAACAAATTTTTCTCTTGTGTCTGTGGAAGAGCCCCCGGTTTTTATGGATCCGGCGGACAAGCGGGTGGAATCCCCTTCCCGCCATCTTCACGTGTTGGCGGGTTCCATTTTAAAACCGGTGTTGGAGCACAGACGGTGACTGAATGGATTAGGAGTTTGCGGGAGTATTTTGGACCCCGAGACTGTTTCTCCAGAACAGCTGGAACTGTTTGACCAGGTGATCCAGGCTCTGGTGTTCCTGTGGGATTCATCTATGAATGCGGCTTCCCTGGTGGCCAGGGTTTCGGTCGTGGGCATTGCCTGAGACGCATGGTTTGGCTGAAGAGCTGGTCGGCTGACCAAGCTTCTAAGAAAGCCCTAGCTGAACAAACCCCCCCCCCCCTTCTGGGAGAGCGTTTGTTTGGCGACTCATTGGATGAGTTGATCAAGGGCTTGACTGGCGAGAAGAGTACTCTTTAAACTCAATCCTCCAAGGGTAAAACTCCCCGTACTAAGCGGGGTCCCTCCTTTTTTTTTTTTCTTCTCACAAGCGTTTTTTTTTTTCGTGCCTCCGGGGCGCAAGTAAAAGGTAAGCCGTTCAGAGCTTCTGGAGGGGCTAAAAAGCATTGGGGCAAGCCCAAGGCCAGTCAGTCCAGTGCTGCTAACAAGTCCGCTTCAGCATGAAGGGGTGCCCTCACCCAGCTCATGAGTGGGGGGGGGGGGATGTCTGCGCTTCCTCCAGGAACCCTGGACTTCCTTCATTCAGGACGATTAAGTTTGCAAACTGATTTGTTCCGGGTACAAGATCGAATTCTGGTTGCTGCCAGGGGACAGGTTTTTTCTGTAAAATCTTTGCCTGTCTCCAGAGCATTTGAATGATATGCGGGAGGCTGTGTAAGATCTCCTGACTCAAGGGGTGTTTGTGCCGGTTCCTCAGCTGGAAACCTCAAGGTTTCTATTCAAACCTGTCCATGGTGCCCAGAAAGGAGGCCAAGGTGCTTCCAATTCTGGATCTCAAAGCTCTGAACCACTTTGTGCGGGTGCAGAAGTTTCCAATGGAGTCTATTTGGTCAGTGGTGGCATCATTGAATCAGTGAGATTTTCTGGCTTCCATCGATCTCAAGGATGCTTAGCTGCAGGTCCCCATTTTTAAGGGACACCAGCGATTCCTCCGCTTTGCGGTGGCAGAGGAGCACTTTCAATTTGTGACTTTACCCTTTGGTCTCGCCTCAGCTCCCAGAGTATTTACCAAGGTCCTAGCCCTTGTGCTGGCCTTGTTTTGTCGGCGAGATATCTCCATTGTGGGATATCTGGACGATCTCCTGTTGCGAGCAGTCTCCCACTCAGATCTGTTGGGCAACATCTCTATCACGATTCAGACCCTTCAAGAATTCGGGTGGACGATCAATTTAAAAAATCGGCTCTGAAGCCATCAGTACGGGTCACTTATCTGGGGCTGACTCTTCTTTGGCGAGGGTCTTTCTCCCCCTGGACAAAGTTCAGAAGCTGCAAAAAGCATTCAGGTTGCTGATGGCCGCCATTCAGTCGTCCTTGTGGGCTTGCATTAGGGCCCTGGTTCTGATGGTTTTACCCTTCAAAGCGGCCCCATTTGCTCAGTCTCACTTGAGACCTCTGCAAAAGGAGATTCTGGCAAAATGAAACGGAGATCCTCGGTCATTGGACCAGAAGATTTGCTTGAGCCATCTTATAAAGTCGGCTCCTTCTTGGTGGCTCCTGTCACCTGCCCTGTTCCAGGGCAAGTCCTCCTGCCGGTGTTTTGACGGTGGTCATCACGGACGCCAGCCTGTCAGGCTGGGGTGGAGTGCTGGGGAAGCTCTGTGCCTAGGGGACTTGGGCGACGGAAGAGTCTTCCTTGCTGATGAATATTCTGGAGCTGAGAGTGATCAAGCTCTGCCTGCTTCACTGGACGGGTCGGCTATGCGGCTCTCCGGCTCGGATGCAGTTGAACAATGCCACAGCCGTGGCTTAACATCAATCATCAAGGGTGCACCAGGAGTGTCCTGGCGGCCAAGAGGGTGGCCGAGATTTTGTTTTGGGCGGAACAAAATGTCCTGGCTCTTTCCACAGTCCACATTCCGGGGTAGGAGAATTTGCAGCGGATTACCGGAGTCGTCAGGTTTTGGATCAAGGGTAATGGTCCGTTCATCCGGAGGGGTTTCATTTCCTGTGTACCCGGTGGGGACTCCAGGGGTGGATCTGTTTGCGTCTCGCCTCAACAGGAAAGTTTGGCGGTTTGTGGCCAGGTCTCAGGATCCTCTGGCCGACGCCACAGACGCTATGGTGGCTCCTTGGAGCTAGTATCGCCTGATTTATGCATCGCCTGATTTATGCCTTTCCCTCTGCTCATACTCCTGCCGAGGTTTATTCGCTGGGTGGCGATGGAAGGCATTCCGGTCGTTCTGGTTGCACCAGACTAGCCTCGGTGGTCTTGGTACGCAGACCTAGTAAAAACGGTCGTAGACCCTCCATGGAGACTTCGCCCGCGGGAAGATCTACTGTCTCAAGGACTGATCTTCCATCCTGCTTTTATGGTCACTGGCTTTAACGGCTTGGCTGTTGAAAGCAAGGTGTTGAGAGATAGAGGCCTTTCTGACACAGTGATTTCTACCCTTTTGAAGACCAGGAAGTCGACTTCCAGGAAGATCTATCATCGCACGTGGAAATTGTAAATTTCATGGTTTGAATCGCTGCAGCTGCACCCTCGCTTGTTTTTCTATAGGTAGGGTTTTGGCCTTTTTACAAAAAGGGGTTGAGCAGCGCTTGGCGTAGGGTACTATCGAGGGCCAGGTGTGGGCCTTGGCTATTTACTTCCAACATCCTTTTGCCACTAAAAGCTTATTTGAACTTTCATCCGGGGTCTGTCAGTTGGCTCCTCCGAGGAGATCCCCGTTATCGCCGTGGGATCTCAATCTGGTTTTGTCTGTTCTTCAAAAGCCTCCCTCTGAGAATATAGGGAGATTTCTCTGCTTTCCTTGTCACAGAAGGTTGCCTTCCTAGTGGCTATTACTTCTGCTTGCAGAGTCTGAGTTGGCGGCGCTGTCCTGTCAGCCTTATTTGGTGGTCCACAAGGATAAAGTGGTCCTCCGGCCAAAACCGTCTTTTCTCCCTAAGGTGGTGTCGAATTTTCACCTTTATGAAGACACCGTGTTGCCTTCCTTATGTCCTAAGCCTAAACATCCCAAGGAAATTGCCTTACACTCTCTGGATGTGGTTTGGGCAATGAGGGTTTATCTTACGGTTACTGAGTCCTTTAGGAAATCGGACTCTTTGTCCTTACGGATGGTCCTCCCAAAGGTTTGGCTGCATCCGCTGCGATCTTTTCGAGATTGATCAGGCAGGCAGTTGTTCAGGCTTATTCACTCAAGGGTCAGGTTCTCCTTTCCCTGTGAAGGCTCATTCTACTAGAGCGCGGAGTGCTTCTTGGGCTTTTTGCCATCAGGCCTCGGTCGTACCAGTTTGTAAGGCAGCGACTTGGTTGTCTGTGCGCACCTTATCAAATTTTACAAGGTGGATTTGTTGGCTTCTTCGGATGCCTCCTTTAGCTGCAAGTTTTTGCAGGCTGCTGTTTCATAAGGGAATGTTTTTTTTTTTTTTTTTTTCTTGGGGGGTCTTTTACCTGGGTGAGCTCATGTTGTTTTGGTTGAGCTTCATGTTGGCAAGGTTTAGCCTTTGGAGTTTACGTTCCTTTCTGGTTGCGTTTTTCCCACCCCTCATGCCTATTCTGCTTTGGGACGTGCCACACAGCTCGAAGATAAAGGTTGCGTCTGTCAATGGACGATAGAAAATGAGATCTTTGTAAGATCTTACCGTAAAATCTTTTTCTCTTTTACGGTAAGATCTTACAAAGTCGTATTTTTTGGTGAGATACTCCCTATAGGAAAGCACATCTAAAGGGATGCAGGCCCAGCAGCTTTCCTCATTAGAGTCCTGCAGCTGCCACAGCTGATAATTATGAAACCACTCCCATTTGACCCATTTCATCACAAAGGAACAAACAACAATTTCTTCAGAATACTAAAAGGTAGGAATCTGCAACAAAGTGTTAAAATCCCTGCAATGTACAGAGATCACCCAGAGGGGAATGTTCCCCCCCCCCCCCCTCCACAAAAGGGGAGTTGCGCTTTAACCCTCACACTTCATATCATCCCAATTCCTGTGCCATCAAACCTCAAATTAGCCCCACTTGCTGCACCTTCACGCCTCAGATCACCCCAATTCCTGCACCTGTACTCCCCAGATTACCCCAATTCCTGCTCCTTCACGCTTAGATCACCCCAATTCCTGCACCTCTACGCCTCATCACCCCAATTCCTGCACCTCTACGCCTCATCACCCCAATTCCTGCACCTCTACGCCTCATCACCCCAATTCCTGCACCTTTACGCCTCATCACCCCAATTCCTGCACCTTTACGCCTCATCACCCCAACTTCTGCGCTTTGTATCCGTCCCAATTTCTGTATTATCACACATCAGATCCCTCCCATTTCCTGCACCTTCAAATCTCAGATCACCCCCAATTCCTGCACCTTCACACCTTGGATCAGTCCCAATTCCTGCACCTTTGAACTGTGTAATTTCCAATAGCTGGTTATTTACCATTCCAAAATGAGAGCAGGCAGCTTGATATATCTGACTCAACACCAGGACTAGATCTATCCCATCTGATGAAGGATGCAGTAAAAAAATGGGGTTGGGGGGCACAGGATAAAAGGTCAGCTGA
The DNA here is from genome assembly GCF_965119305.1 of Pelophylax lessonae. Taxonomy (NCBI): domain Eukaryota; kingdom Metazoa; phylum Chordata; class Amphibia; order Anura; family Ranidae; genus Pelophylax; species Pelophylax lessonae. The sequence goes on along the minus strand of NC_138768.1, from coordinate 633,025,510 downwards.
GCAGGGGACAGAGGTCAGTAGGGCAGGGGACAGGCTTTGCCTTTGCCATTCGAGGTTGAGTCTGAAAAAGAAACAGATTACCTGTGTGCAATGTGGGGAAGCTTCATTTCCTATGTCTTGCCTGAGAGCACTCCCAAGGATGGAAAACATTACTGAACAAGGCACAGCATCCATGCGCGCACCCCCCCCCCCCCCCTACATCCAGCCATCCACGACTTCAATATCGGTTGCATGCAAGCCGAGTGAGGTAGACAATGGAGGCAGGTGGGTAGTGAGATGATTCCAGCTGTGCGCCTTTCTGTGTAGACAACAGCAACTGCCAGCTGGCTTTGCTGACGAGTGGGAGGTGGGTGTCCCAGGCATTCCTCCTGTGTCAGCATAAATGTGGCTGCATGTTGTATCTGGCATGGCATGGCCGGGGGTTGCAGACCCCTGGTTTAAACATTTGGTATGTTTCTATTGTGAATAAAATTTGGGTTTATGAGATTTGGAAATCATTGCATTCTGTTTTTATATAGATTTTACACAGCGGCCCAACTTTTTTGGAACTGGGTTTGTACATATAACATTCCTCTCCTCCCAGACTGACACTGCTGTTGTCCAAAGATCCCCCTGTGCTTCTTCATCCAGAGTGAAAACCAAAGAAAAAAAGCAACCTGCCAAGTAAAAAAATGAATAACTTGCGTAACACGCTGTTAACCTTTAGTTTACCCTATACATAGCAAATATGAGACGGGACTCCGGAGATATGTAGCACCACATCCAAGTAAATACATTGCAGAAAACTAGAAAAATGGGACTTAGCCTATAGGTAGTCACTGGTAATCCCATGAGGAAACACAAGTACTCAACAGATAAAAACTATAAATTTGATAACATGTAAAAATATATATAATTAAAAGCCAAATCCTATACAGAGATGTATGGTAAATACAAAACGGTATCTCCCCAAACAAGGTGAGTATGTAGCACAGAACCTGTTTGTATACCCGTTTCACCCCAAGATCTAATGCAAGAAAAGGCAGATTCTGCGGTGATCTAGAACATCCGATTCAAACAGGTATCTCAAGTCGCAAATGCCATCGCTACTCGTTTCCCTTATAGCTTCCTCAGGAGATCCTATTGGTACTGGGAGATGGTGTAAATAATATAACATACATAAACCAATTATTACATCATTGGATGACATTTTTAAATGTTTCAATATCCAATGAATATATCATAGATTCTAATTCGAAAACATTATATACGTATACAAATGGAGTACTCAAAGCTACCTACCCAAATCCCAGAGGGGGGAAAAAAAAAGAATCTGTGTTTTCTTGCACTAGATCTTAGGTTGAAACGGGTATACAAACAGGTTCTGTGCTACATACTCACCTTGTTTGGGGAGATACTGTTTTGTATTTAACATACTTCTCTTTCTGATATGGGTTTGAATTATATATATGTTTTTACATGTTGTCAAATAAACCTTATATTTTTTATCTGTTGAGTACTTGTGTTTCCTTATGGGATTACCAGTGGCTACCTATAGGCTAAGTCCTATTTTTCTAGTTTTTCTGCCTTAGTTTACCCTAATTAGCTCCTTCTCCCCAGTCTCCCGTCAACCATTATTTGATTTTTTTTTCTATCATTAATATTTAACATTATTTAATGACCAGAAGGAATGTTCCGAACAAGTGATTTCTAATGTAATGTAATCTAATGTAGTCTTTACATAGTAATCCATAATGTTATCAAAATCTTTTATAAACCTAATATTGTATAATAATTACTATGTTGTGAATTCAGTACATTGGATTGAATTTGTAACTTTCAGAACAAAGACATATTGATGTTTTAAAGAAGATACACCATTATAATTTTAATATTGCAGTTCTGTCCCATCTGGGGCAAAGTCCATGAACTACTTTGTCCTATGTCGCTAGGCAAATTCTATCCCTAGGTATGAGTTCCGACCTGATCCCCTCCCCTTTTTGCCGCGGCTGACCCAACAACAGCTGTGATTGTCTCGGCAGTGAGCTCTTTTCAGAGACCAGCCATAGCAAGAGGAAATCCGAGGCTGACACGTCTCCCCTCCATCTGCATTCCACTTGCTGTTGCTTATCTCAGATAAGTGCTCACAGCCAAGACAAGCTGCAGCTCCTCCTATCTGTTACCGGAAATACTTTTCAGCCCCGCTTCTAGCAAGAGCGTATTGTGTTTTTTTCCCTTGGTCCTCAGGTGTAGGAACGCCGGTGATTAAATGCGACATTCAGTGGTATTGACCCGTGTATGATGTATTGGAAGGCCTCAGCCAGCGCTACTGCACTGACCACATCCTCTGATGTGTTTCATCACTCACACCAGGGCTTCGTCACCTGTTGAAATGTATCAGAAGCTGTGGTCGGTGGAGTAGCACTAGCTAAGGCAGACTAATACATCTTACAGGTCTGGGGGGAGAGTGGCGTTTCCAATGCTTGTCCTATCTTGTTGGGTCAACTGCACTGAATGGGAGAACAGGTCGAACCTCATATCTAGGGTTAGAAAGCTCTTAGAAACATGGGGCAAAGTAGTACATATACTTTATCCTATACGGGACACCACTGTAAAAAAGATAAATCTTCTTGAAGGTCAAATCCACCCAGTGCTATTATCTGTTGTATGGACACTGATAGGTTGAATCACCTTATGGATTCTTTAATCTGAGAGGCTTCCCTCAACCTCAAGTCCATACCAAAAGCGTTGCATGTTTGGTTGCTGTAGTAGTTTGTTCAACCTCATTGAGAATCCACAATTGAATGTGATGCCATCTTTTGTTTTTTTAATGGCAACTTTTAAGATTCATGTAAAATGTATCGCCAGTGGATTTCCATTATTGTATAAAAAAAGTTTACTTGATTAGTGTTCCCAACAACCACAACAACTCCAAAAATGTGGCCTTTAAAATGTTTACTGTTCAATAGTTCCTATTGAAGTCTGGGAGATCAACAAGGTTCCTGAGACAGTGGGAGGAAGCATCTGTTATCTAACCAGTTCATTGAGGTTATGAAAACGTGTTCTTGTTCAACCTAAACATATCATAAATTCCTGAGGCTAAAGAGGTAATGCCTGAGATTTTAAATGAACAAATATGGTGGATGATCTGATGTGAAAAAAAGTTTTGGAAAGGAAAAAACCCCCTTGGATGGGACTTTAATGGCCAATCTATATGTGTATCAGGAAATTATAAATAATATGCATCATATATAAAATCACATAATTTTTATTTGACAATGAATTTTAAAAGCGGGAAAATATACATAGGGTCCATAGATTGTGGCTAATGGAGAAGACTCAAAAAAGGTTGCCAACATAATAGGAGCACTTATACAATGATCTATAGAGCTCACCATGGTGGCCAAACTCTTAACATAATGGCAACATGAACAAAATCACCCGATGTGAAAATAAGGTCATAATTCCATCAACTACTTTGTTTAATTTCTGATTCTTAGGCCTCTTGCACACGATACTCCTGTTTGGGCATCTTGCGGCTTAAAAATGCTCAGTACAGCTTTTTGAGCTAAAATACAGCCCATTAATTGTAATGTGCCTATGCACACAGGCGCGTAAACAAGTGCTGTGTATTCTTCAGTAAGAACAAAATAGAAAAATCTGCATTTTTGGTCAGTAATTTAAGCCTCAATACTCGCGAATACTCTCGAATACTCGCAAATACATACAAGAAAAAAGGTCTGGAAAAAAGTAGATGCTCAAACAGGAGTATTGTGTGCAAGAGGCCAAAAGGAGATGCTCAAACAGGAGTATCGTGTGCAAGAGGCCTTATGGTAGGTCAGAGGAGACATCTAAGAAAGCCTATTGAATGCAGTGGTTACTTTGAGCATTTCTGTATCAGGCTTTGTCACTGGAGTCAGGATGAGCCCAATACATAGAATTTGAAGAAGTGAAACAGAAAGGGTTAGCTTATATGGAATGCTTCTAATGATTAATGCTCTGCTTGTTCCAAGAAAGCTTAGACAAAGGGCTCTGTAGTAATGAGAAACAGCTGTTAACTTGATGTTTGATAACTCTTAAAGGTGTAATCCCGTCTATCATACTGATAAACGTTATCAAGTACTGTATTCCATTTTCGTATGTACTTGTAGAAGTTGTATATGTTCAATATAGTATATATATGGTTGAAAACCATCCTGTTACTTTCTGAAGTGTATATAATGGATTTTGTCTTTCCAATGGACTAGAGAGGGGCTAAAGTGATATTAAATACTCCCTGTAAAAATCAAAGAATAACTGTAGCTGCATGCCTTTTTATACAGTTTCCTCCTGCCCCCCCCCCCCCCTGTTTTTGTGTAGCCGTTTCAGCGTTACCAGCCTCTGAAAGTTGTGTTGTGCTGTTTCTGCCTGTAGGGTGCCCCATTGACCCGCAACGTCTCCCAGGGGTCCTTAGATGTTTGTGCTTTCACTGCATTTGTGTTCTGGGACACGAGTACAGTGAGCTGCTAGCACTGTCTTGCCAACACCTGCGATATGGGGGTAGCTGCTTGACTGGCATGTGCTCTTTAAGTGGAAAAAGTCATCCAACTAAATTGATATTGTAATGCTGGTTATACTTTTCCTATGCATTATGAATTTTAGTCCATGTATTTGTAGTTTTAAGACAAGGTTGTAGAAATGTATTATCAGTGTGGAAGACTTCTAGCAAACCTGTGCTTTGTTCATGCAGTGCAAAGCAGGAGTTTGGCTATAAAGCAGGGGTGTCAAACTATTTCATTGTGGGCTACCTCGGCATTATAGTTGACCTAAAAGAGCTGGTTGTATCTGTGTATTTAATGCCTCTGCATTCAATTATTACTGGTTTTAGTAATAACTTTAAGCTGTGAGAGACAGATGCAGACTGGCATGGTGCTTACTCGCACTCCTGTAGCAGATGATAGAAGTCTGAAAAGGAGGGTCACACAACCACAGGAAACTACTGGAAACTGCTCAGACAGATCATGGTTGAGTGGCAGCATGGAGAAGTCACGAGATCTGGAGGAGTTCTGACTTCCTCTAGTATGATGAGACAGTGGGGGTGGAGCCGAGGCAGGTGCCACAGCTGCAGGAGAGGTGTGAAGGCCACATGATATGGCCTGGCAAGCTGGTTTCGGACTGCAGCCTTGTGTTTGACACGTGTTATAAAGTGTTCATATAGCCAATTTTGTTTTGTTTTAAGTTAAAGCCTCTTAGATCGTTGTCACCAGACTAAATACCCCTATTGGAAAACGTACCTTTCCTTCCTGTTCTAGTGATGACTGAAAAATGTTTAGAATGCCAATGCTGTTTGTCCGACAATGGCCACCAGGGCAAATCAATCTAGCAGGAACATGGATAGGGATACAAAACCTGACGTAATTCTTACTTATCCCTTCTCTATCCAAATGTAAAAAAAAAAAAATATTTGCACATCTGGATTGGAGGATTTTCTGCCATTCTTTGCAAATCCTCGCAAGCTCAGTCAGGTTGGAAAGAGGATTGTCGGTGAACAGCCATTTTCAGGTCTTTCCAGACAAATTCAATAAGGTTCATGTCATGGCTCTAGCTGGGCCACTCTAGGACATTCAGAGTTTCCCCTAAGCCACTCTTGTGTTTTCTGGGCTGTGTGCTTAGGATCGTTGTCATGTTTAAAGGAAAACCTTCGGTCCAGTCTGAGGTCATGAGCGCTGTGGAACATGTTTTCATTGAGGATATCTCTGTACTTTGCTTCAGTCAGCATTTCCTCAAACCTAACCAGTCTCCCAGATCCTGGTGCTGAAAAACACACTGTAGTTGTATGAAAGTTGATTCACGTTTTTTTTTTTTTTTCCCCCATTTGATTAGCACTGGAGGCTATAGACTGCAATGCTGGTCGGTGTATTTTGACGGCAGGAAAGTCTCCCCGCTGTCAGAATACAATAGCCCAATGGTAACTATTCCCCCATCCACATATTTGAGGAGGATGGGGGGAATCCTTCCTGCTGGTTGAAGGAAAAAAACGAACACATTTATGGGCTGCCTTAGATCAAATCAGTGTTTTACTGAGACAACTGACTGGAGTTTCTTTAATTCTTTTACAGCTACACATTTGCAGCATCTCAGCAAATTCCCTATGCTCAAATGGTATTAAAGTGGAACTTTGCCCAAAAGGGGAAGTTCCGCTTGTTTACATTCAACAAACCCCACCCTATGTGGGGGGAAGCAGTTACCTGGTTTTGAAAGGTACCCACTCTTCAGGTAGGATCGCTGCGGCGATCTATGTGGATGTCACCCCCCCCCTCCTCCTTTTCCCCGTAGCCTTCTGGGACACGTCACAGGTCCCAGAAGACTGCGGGAACATTTACAAAGTGCAGTACGAAACCGGCAGTGAAGCCCTTTACCTAAGGCCCCTTTCACACATACGGTCCGTTAAGTTCATCAGTTCAGTCACGTCAAATGTATCTGTTGTCCATCTGTTGTCCATCTGTTGTCCATCTGTTGTCCATCTGTTGTCCATGCGTTGTCATCCGTTTTTCGTCCGTTGTCATCCGTTTTTCGTCCGATCCGTTTTTTTTTTGACGGATGAAAAATAGGGCATTCATCCGTTCAAAAGAACGGACATTGACGGAAGCGGATGAAAACGGATGTTAACTGATGATCATCCATTGTCATCCGTTTTTACATAGAGATACATTGATGTCCGTTTTTCATCCGTCAACGGATGGATGAAAAACGGACAGCATGTGTGAAAGGGACCTAAGATGCCGGCACCTAAAGCTGTTTGAAGAATTGAGGACATTGCAGGATCCCTGGGCAGATAAGTGTCCTTCTAATAAAAGTCAGCAGCTTCAGCATTTGTAGCGTCTGACTTTTAATTTTTTTTGGGGGAAGACTAGAGCTCCTCTTTTACATCTTCCCCACTATAAGTGGGAAAGCTTAGTATCCAACATGCTTGAAGCCTGTGTAATAATAAAAGCAGATCTAATATAATAAGCAATGCTTAGTCAGAAAATAAATGATGCAGTGTTATAAAGAAACCACTCAGTGTAATTAGAATGCAGACTGAAGCCCTTTGTAAGTATGTGCAGTGGCTAGAACATCACTGGTCAACAAGTACAAAAATCTATTTTTTGCGCTATAAACAAAAAAGAGCGACCATTTTATAAAAAAAAAAAAAAAAAAAAAAAAAAAAAAAAAAACATTTTTACTTTCTATATAACATTCCCAAAAAAAAAATTAAAAATCAATTTTTTTCATTATTTTAGGCCAATATGTATTCTGCCACATATATTTGTTAAAAAAATCCCAATAAGCGTATTTTGATTGGCTTGCCCAAAAGTTATTGCGTCTACAAACTAGGGGAAAGATTTATTTTTATTTTTTACTAGTAATGGAGATCTGCGATTGTTAGTAGAACTACGACATTGCGGCGGACAGATCGGACACCTGACATTTTTGACACTTTTGGGGGGAACCAGTGACATTACTACAGTAATAGGTGCTAAAAATATGCTACTGTAGTAATGACACTGGCATGGAAGGGGTTAACACCAGGGTTGATCAAAGGGTTAAATGTGAGCCTAGGGAGTGTTTTCTAACTCTGAGGGGGATGAGCTTGTGGAATCAACACGGGGACCTGTGTTTCTAAATAGGAGAAACGCAGGAGCCCTGTGCTGATTACTGAGAGAACAATGGTCTGCTGTGACCTTCGTCCTCTCTCCATAGGGGGCAATCGCAGGCGCCGGCCCAGTGCATCCGCTTACCCTTTGGGGAATGGGGGCGGATGTGCGCCCCCAGGATCACTCCCATACCCCCAGGATCGCTCCCGCGAACCGCCGTATAGAGGCGGTGGCTGGTCGGCAAGTGGTTAAGATCGTGGGGGGGGGGGGGGGGGGGGGTTGAATCGAGATAGTGATTTTTTTTTTTTTTTTTTAACAATTCATTAAAAAAAAAAATATATATATATATATATATATATATATATATATATATATATATATATATATATATATATTGCATACAGACCAAAAGTTTGGACACACCTTCTCATTCAAAGAGTTTTCTTTCTTTTTTTTTTTTTTCATTTTTATTTTCATGACTATGAAAATTGTAGAGTCACACTTCCCAGAGATGCTTAGCACTTGTCGGCCTTTTGCCTTCACTCTGCGGTCCAGCTCACCCCAAACCATCTCGATTGGGTTCAGGTCCGGTGACTGTGGAGGCCAGGTCATCTGGCACAGCACCCCATCACACTCCTTTTTGGTCAAATAGCCCTTACACTGCCTGGAGATGTTTGGGGTCATTGTCCTGTTGAAAAATAAATGATGGTCCAACTAAACGCAAACCGGATGGAATAGCATGCCGCTGCAAGATGCTGTGGTAGCCATGCTGGTTCAGTATGCCTTCAATTTTGAATAAATTCCCCAACAGTGTCAGCAAAGCACCCCCACACCATCACACCTCCTCCTCCATGCTTCACGGTGGTTGGAACCAAAGATCTCAAATTTGGACTCATCGGACCAAAGCACAGATTTCCACTGGTCTAATGTCCATTGCTTGTGTTCTTTAGCCCAAACAAGTCTCTTCTGCTTGTTGCCTTTTCTTTAGCAGTGGTTTCCTAGCAGATATTCTACCATGAAGGCCTGATTCACACAGTCTCCTCTAACAGTTGTTCTAGAGATGTGTCTGCTGCTAGAACTACGTGTGCCATTGACCTGGTCTCTAATCTGAGCTGCTGTTAACCTGCGATTTTCTAAAGCTGGTGACTCGGGTGAACTTATCCTACGCAGCAGAGGTGACTCTTGGTCTTCCTTTCCTGGGGCGGTCCACATGTGAGCCAGTTTCTTTGTAGCGCTTGATGGTTTTTGTGACTGCACTTGGGGACACTTTCAAAGTTTTCCCAATTTTTCAGACTGACTGACCTTCATTTCTTAAAGTAATGATGGCCACTTGTTTTCCTGTACTTAGTTGCTTTTTTCTTGCCATAATACAAATTCTAACAGTCTATTCAGTAGGACTATCAGCTGTGTTTCAGGTGACTACCTCTTGAAGTGTGACTCTCTACAATTTTCATAGTCCTGAAAATAAAGAAAACTCTTTGAATGAGGTGTGTCCAAACTTTTGGTCTGTACTGTATGTATGTATGTGTATATGTATGATATATATATATCAATCTATATATATCATATAGCAGCAATTTTTCTGGCTCTGAGGAAGGGGGTTCGCCCCTGAAACGCGTCAGCCCAGCCATAGCAGCCCCATGCGACACACTGCATGCCATTCAGCTTTGCGTGGGACTTTGGCTACCTTGGAGATTTTATGTGCAATATTGATGTGTGTATTATCACACCTGCCTTGTGAGTATACTGTATACTTTTTAATATTTTAATAATGCTTCCAGTGGTGATGCACTAGGTCGGTGCGCCCCTTTTTCTTTTCTTATGTCTTTTTTCCCAGTTTTTTCTGGATACCCTTGATCCTGAGGGGGCAGCAAGACTAAAGGCTTCTTCCTATTTGTGTCTGAAGTATCCCTTTTTCCTCCGTCATACTCAACTCGAGCGCAGGAGATTTGCTTTATTAGGTGTTGCAGCCTCTGAGGCGTTTCAAAAAAGGTGTGTGTATATGTAATGACAGATCATGTGACACTTAGATTGCACACAAGTGGACATCATTTCTCTTGCGTCTTCTGACGGACACAGCTCTCAATGCCTCTTCACTAATGTGTTATGCGCCATCTACAGGAGTAGACTAGGCAGTAAAAAAACTTTTACTCGACACGCCTATAGGGGCTGTCCCTCATGACATAACCCCAGACACACTGTGCTCTAAAATCAGTTTCTTGCTGCCTAGTTTAGGAGTAGGACCTAGGTTCCCTGCTGGGACTTCGGTCTCCGTTTTTATTTTCTTTTGAGAATGTTTATTTATCTTTACTCACTATTGCTAGCTAGTGTCAGGGGGATCCTCCCGGTGAACTACAAGCGACAGCCGGGCTGAAGTTTTGCACTGGATAATCTAGATCCCTATGGTCTCCCAGCCTGACCAACAAGCGTGAGCAGGTTGTGGTCCGCCCAGGCCTCACCACGACGGAGCCCCGGGGGATGGGGACGAGCCTGCGAGCGGATGCTTCGCTGGGACGCATCGACCTGGAACGCCCTGAGTTGCAATGTACCCCTTTCTGGCTGGCAGCACCCCCCACTCAGGGTAATTTGAGTGATGCAACGTCCCCCGGGTCCCTGAGACAAATCTGAGGGGGAGATGGGGCTCACTCCTGGGGATAACAGGGCTGTGTCTCTCTTGAAGATCCCCCAGGCCTGTCGGGACAGGTCCTGCCCTCCCCGCTCCCGCTGGGGGTGCTATAGCGGCGTCTGACGCCTAGGGGAGGTTTTATGTTACCTTATCCTGGGGGGTCCTTTTTAGGTGGATTCCTACGGTGGCCTCATTCCTGGGTTCCTGTGCGCTTGGTGCCGTTTTCGGCTGCCATTTTAGGTGCGGGCATTGGCCACTTCTGTGTAAAGGCAGCGGACATTTTCCGGTAGTTTCCTGAGTGCTTGGCGCCGTTTTCGGCCGCCATTTTAAGTGTGGGCATAGACAGCGCTGTATGGGTGACGGCCATTTTCCCTTTACTTCCTATACTATTCTATTGGGTAATTTTGTTGTTTTTAGGCTACACAGGCGGGCTCGGCCTCTAGTGATGTTTGGTCACTTCCTCTCAGAAGTTTCACGTGCTGAAGACTACGGAGCAGCTGCTTCTCAGGGTTGCTGGTACAGTAAGGGGGGTTTTAGTCCTTTGGGCATTCCTCAGCCACACTTAGCTGCTGTCAGGGCACATAAAAACCTTAAAGGAGGACTCCGGCTTTAGCGCGGTATTGTTGTGCGGACCGCGATTTAAAGGGGCAGTGTACTTTTTTTTTTTTTTTGTAAATGGAGTCCCAAGGTGAAAATTTCCCCTCTGATTTTATTTGTGCGTCCGGACCACCCGGATCGCCATCTCTCCTGTCTGTCTTCAGCCTTTGAAACTGGCGTCAGATAGATCATGTGATGAAACCAGTTACTACCCAAAAACGGCTGAAGTCTTCTGACTCAGAGCCTGAGGTGGTTGCCACGGACAATACCATTCCTGAGGGATCCCTGTCCTCAGTCAGATGGTGAGGAGGATGAGTTCTCCGCTGCAGCGTGGGAACGCGCTCTGGTGGAAGCACTGATTCGTTCAGTAAGGGAAACATTGCATCTGGATGATGAGCCCACACAGTCAGGAAAGCAGGTTGTCTTCGGCTCCCGCAAAGCCCAGAAGTCGGGTCAGGTTTTTCCTTGTTCCGGGGAATTTCACAATATTGTTAATGGGAAATGGCGGCGCATTAAGCACATGCTGGTGGTGCCCCAGCGCTTTCAGAGCGGTTACCCCTTTGCAGACTCCGTTTCCAATCGTTGGACAGTGTCACCTAAGGTAGATTACACTGTTTCCCGGGTTGAATAAATCTACTGTAGTGCCTGTTGAAGACTCCCCAGTGTTTAAGGACCTGGTGGACAGGCGAATGGAATCCCTTTCCCACAACCTGCACTTGTTGGCGGGTTCCCTTCTAAAACCTGTGTTTGCCTCCGCCCTGGTTTCCCAGACGGTTACAGAAGCAACTTGAACACTGAGTTGGTTCCTCCTACTCTAATTGAGCTCACGGATCAGATGGCCCAGGCCATGGTGTACCTGTCAGCCACGGAGTCCTTTCGGACATCTGATTCTCTGTTTGTCCTTCCTTAGGGCTCTCGTAAGGGTTCGGCTGCGTCTGCTGCAACCATATCTAAGTGGATCAGACAGACTGTTGTTCAGGCCTATTCATTAAGGGGTCTGGTTCCTCCTTTCCCTGTGAGGGCGCATTCTACTAGAGCGCTGAGTGCCTCTTGGGCTTTTCGCCATCAGGCTTCTGTGGCTCAGGTGTGTAAAGCAGCGACCTGGTCGTCTGTACACAATTTTACAAAATTGTACAAGATTGATTTGAGAGCATCCTCCGATGCTTTCTTTTGACTTGGTCTTTTCTCTTTAACCACTTAAAGACCGGGCCTGTTTTTGACACTTGGTGTTTACAAACTAAAATCAGTTTTTTTGCTAGAAAACTACTTGCAACCCCCAAACAAAAAAACCCCCTCTGCTAAAAAAAAAAAATAAATAAAAAAAAAATAATATAAATATATATATATATATATATATATATATATATATATATATATACATATACACAGTATATGATATTGGTCTGGCAAGCAAATATAAGAACTATTGTTATTAACAAAGCTTTTACTAATGACCCGTGCATCACTGCTTTTGTACATACACACACACACACACATATGCATACATATGTATACACACACACATTGTATATGTGTGTGTGTATATATATATATATATATATATATATATATATATATATATATATATATTAATTTATATTTATATTTTTTTTTTTTTTTTTTTAGCAGAGACCCTAGAAAATAAAATGGAGATTGTTGCAATATTTTTTTTTATCACACTGTATTTGCGCAGAGGTCTTCCAAACGTAATTTTTTTTTAAACAAATCATTTTTTTTATTAAAAAAATAAGAAACCAGTAAAGTTAGCCCAATTTTGTTTCCATAATGTGAAAGATAATGTTACGCCGAGTAAATAGATACCCAACATGTCATGCTTCAAAATTGCGCACACTCGCAGAATGGCGACAAACTTTGGTACTGAAAAATCGCCATAGGCAACACTTGCAAAAATTTCTACAGGTTACCAGCTTAGAGTTACAGAGGAGGTCTAGGGCTGAAATTATTGCGCTCTCTCTCTCTCTATCTCTAACGATCGTGGCGATACCTCACATGTCAAAAAACAACGGTACAGCGCTAATAAGGTGCATTCAGTGATATGTAAAAATAAGAACCTATATCTATGCAATATTAAGGTGCTATAATACATAAATCTGTGCAGTATTAAAGTGCCATAGTACAAATAACTGTGCAATATTAAAGCGGAGTTCCGGGCACGAAAACCTTTTTTCAGTGAACATACCCCCGGGACAGTCAGGGCTAGTACATTCCACAATGGCTAGCCTCTGATCTGTCCCGGTTCGCACTTACCTACAAGAAGAAATACTCCCTTTTAAAATTTCTTCTCCAGCGTTGCCATCTCTGTTGTGGGCAGCTGAAGCCAGCGCGATCCTCTTCTGCGTCCTCTTCCGCGTCTTCTTCTCCCAGAATGCGCCTGCACCGGCCCCTCTCGTCACTTCCCGTCGCCCCGGAAAGGACGAGCGGGGCCGGTGCCGTTGCATTGATTCCTGGGAGCGATGACGTTCAGCTCCCAGGAATCATCGCAAGACAGGAAGTGACGGCGGAGCCGCGGCACAGAGGGAGGAAGTACAGAATAGGTGAGTATTTTCAATCTACAATTACAAGGTGAGTGAAAAAAAAAATGCCTAACTATCCAATTCCTTTTCAGGTGAAGGAGACCAAGCGGATGGGCACAAAAAAAGGTAGATTTTGTGCCCGGAACTCCGCTTTAAGGTGCTATAATATAAATAAAGTGCTTATAATGAATCAAATTCATATATTATATAAATAATTTTATGAATTTGATTCATTACAAGCACTTTATTTCTATTGTAGCATCTTAATATTGCAGTTATTTGTACTATGGCACTTTAATACTGCACAGATTTATGTATTATAGCACCTTAATATTGCATATATGTTCTTTTATTTTTACATTTATTTTACATATCACTGAATGCACCTTATTATCGCTGTACCGTTGTTTTGGATTATTGAATTGCTTTGTAGTGGTAAACTCAGTTGGTATAGCAGCTTATTTTAGCACCTTTAGTTGATTGCATACAGTCAATTGTTTGCGCCGATATATTCACTTTTGCACTTTGATACCTCACGTGTGGTTTGAACACTGTTTACATGTGTGGGCGGGGCTTCCGTATTGGGTTTGCTTCTGCGCGCGAGCGAACGGGGACAGGGCGCTTTAATTTTTTTTTTCTATTTATTTTATGTATATTTTATTTTTACACCGTTTTTAAAAAATAAATAAATAAATAAATAAAAAAATTTGATCATCTTTATTACTATTACAAGGAATGTAAACCTTCCTTGTAATAGAAGTAGGCATGACAGGACCTCTTTTTATTGTGAGATCTGGGGTCAAAAAGACCTCGCAAGTACACTATAAAAAATGAAAAAATAAAAAGGAACCTTTAAACCGGTTGCTAGGCAACGGCGTTTGACGTCGCTCCGGTCCTCCAAGACCATAGAGTCTTCCTGTCTAAGAGGATCTGGGACCCGATCATTTTCCCCGCTGCTGGCGGGTCCGGTAAGCCGGGAAAACGGGCGGGCGCAGCTGGGGGGGGGGGCAACTCTTCCGCCGCCCCGGAAGGGTGATCCCGCGGCCACCCTTACCTGAAAGCCGACCGCCTGCAGTTTAAAGAAATACCGGGGTTATGGCAGCTGTCTGCTGCCATAGCATCGGTATTTCGCTTTAAACTTATGACGTATATAGTCGTTAGGTGGTGGTTAAGGGGTTGTATTTTTTTCTTTTGTGGGTAAGCTGCTGTTGGTATTGGTTGAGCTTTTTGTTGCCCAGTTGGCTACTTTTTTAGCCTTGGGAATACGTTAACAGTTTTTGGTTGCGTTCTTCCTTTCCCTCATGCCTACACTGCTTTGGGACGTCCCATTAGTGAAGAAGCATTGAGAGCTATGTCTGTCAGAGGACGTAAGAGAAAATTGGATTTTTGTAAGAACTCACCGTAAAATCCTTTTCTCTGAGTCCTCTGAGAGACACAGCTCCCGCCCCTCTATTTTGGGGTTGGTTGTGTCTTTCACTGCTTGCTACAAAACTGATTTTAGAGCACAGTGTGTCTGGGGTTATGTCATGAGGGACAGCCCCTATAGGCGTGTCGCATGAAAGTCTTTTTCACTGCCTAGTCTACTTTTGTAGATGGTGTATAACCTATTAGTGAAGAAGCATTGAGAGCTGCGTCTGTCAGAGGACTCAGAGAAAAGGATTTTTACGGTACAAAAATCAAATTTTTACTTATTATGTGACTTCTGAAGGTAATTAGTTGCACCAGAGCTTTTTATGGGCTTCATAACAAAAGGGGTGAATACATACGCACATGCCAATTTTCTGTTTTCTATTTCTAAAAAAATCGTTTTATGTATATATTTTTTTCATTTCACTTCACCAACTTAAACTATTGTGTTCTGATCCATCACATACAATTCAGATTAACAAAACATTGAATTTAAGGCTCTAATGTGACAAAATAGATAAAAAGTCAAGGGGGGTGAATACTTTAAGGCACTGTGTGTGTGTGTGTATATATATATATATATATATATATATATATATATATATATATATATATATATATATATATATATATATAATGTGTGTGTGTATACATATGTATGCATATGTGTGTGTGTGTGTGTGTATGTATGTATGTATGTGTATGTATATATATATATATATATATATATACATATACACAGTATATGGTATTGGTCTGGCAAGCAAATATAAGAACTATTGTTATTAACAAAGCTTTTACTAATGACCCGTGCATCACTGCTTTTGTCCACTAGGTAAATCCAATACAATGTACTTCTGGCAGAGTTTGATATATTTCCATCCTAGCTTGTTAAGCATGCTACATAAATAAATGGGTTAATGTTGTGTTGCACTGGATCCTTGTTTTTGAAAAAAAAAAAAAACTCTTGCCAGTGCAGTATTTTATTTTCCCATGTGGTTTATTTTTAAATGTGTTAAGTATAACATTGTGAAATATAATCCTTCCAGATTATTTAGCAGGGTTTAAATAGTGAATGCCACACCAGTTAGTCATAAGGGTAGCTTTGGTCTTCATGATGGGTAGCTGTATAGACAGCAGGTGTTGTACCAGGTGCAGGCTTTTTTCTGTACCCTTTATTTTATCGTGAGACTTGCTTACCTGTGCTTTTCTAATCCCAGGTGCAATATTTCCTTTAGAAAATAATGTATTTTAGCATATGGGTTGGGGAACTTTCAAAGAAAGTAGTGTTTAATAATCATAAGCCTTTCATTAACCTTTTGTATCCTTGTGTTTTGTGTCATTTCTGTGTTTTGGGATGCAGCATCAGAAGATGTTGAATGAGAGTTGAGTAGATCAGCAGTTGCTCACGTCACTATTATTTTATAGAAGATCATCAGTACACAGGTTATGTGGGGTACACACTGTGCGAAACTCGAAGACAAATTCCATACGAGACACAATCGTTCGATTTTTTTTCATAGTGTGTACACAACTTTTGGCATCTGATTCAGACTTTCCAAAATAAAATCTTCAAAGGGACAAACTCAAAAATGTTTCTCATAGGTGAACAGAACTAACAATTTTCCTTTTTTATTGTGTACTATTTTCGTATGAGAAAATTTTGATACAAAATACTGCGTATGATCAGAAACCATAAACGACTTAAAAAAAAAATAAAAAAGCCTTTTGTTGTATGAGAATATTCGTGCAATTAGTATCATCGTCTGTTTCGACCTGCTGTGAAACATCGAGGAAAACCGAAGGATCATTCCTCTGATTTTCTTATAGTGTGTACTGGGTTTTAGTGTTTTTATTTTTCAAAAAAAAAGTTTGTTTAGTTTTTAATAAGTACATGGAGACAGACACACACGGTCTGTAGGTTCTAATGACCTGAAACACCCACAGGGATCTAAATAGCCTGAAACTATGTTGAACACTGCCTATAGGGGGCTTAGACACTATTTATTTTTTCCACAAAATAATAATGTAAATTTGGTAATGCTGACATGTTCTAATGATGTGAAATGTGAACCTTAACGTGTTATTAAATCCACAACAGTAAAATCAGTCTGTATATGCAGTAAAGCTTGCTTGTTATACTCACTGTGGAACCTAAGGGATTCACCCTGCACATTATGTAAAAAGGCTGTTTGATCCTGTCTTCTCTGATCCTCCCCTTTTTCCACTCTTTGGAAGGGGAATGTGATTGGCATCAGCCCTGTCCAGCAGCCTCAGGACAGTGAGAGGAGAATAAACTCCTACAAGCTTTAACCAGACACTCAGAGTCATAAGACTGCTATATACTGCTGATGAGAAAAGATATTTAGCAGTTTATATTTACTATAATAATTGCATTTCCATGTTCTGTGTACTGTAGGAGACCAGATATAGTGACTACAGGCTCCTGGGTCTAGTAACACTTTAACCACTTGCCGACCGCCGCAAGTACATATACTGCGGCGGTAAGCCCCGTGCAGGCAAAGTGATGTACCGATACGTCACTCGCCTGTGAGCTAATAGGGGGCAAGCACGCGCCGGTCACTCGCGATCATCAGTTACAGAGGGAGAAAGGCAGGCGGCTAATGTAAACAAAGCCGCCTGTCATTTTCCCTTGTGTAACAGCATAGATCATATGGTCCTGCTATGTAGGACCGTAGATCTCTGCTGTTACATGAAAAGCCACATCCCTGCACAGTTAGAAACACGCCCTAGGGACACACTTAACCCCTCCTTCTCCAATAAAGTTAACCCCTTCCCTGCCAGTGTAATTTTTACAGTAAAAGTGCATACGTATAGCACTGATTACTGTAGTAATATCACTGGTACCCCCAAAAGTGTCAAAAATGTCAGTCAAGGGTCCAATCTGTCCGCCGCAATGTCGCAGTCCCGCAAAAAAAATTGCAGATCCCCGCCATTACTCGTTAAAAAAACAAAAAAAAACAAAAATCTTTCCCGTAGTTAGTAAACGCAATAACTTTTGCACAAACCAATCAAAATACGCTTATTGCAATTTTTTTTTTTACCAAACATATGTAGCAGTAAACAAATTGGCCAAAAATGTAAAATTTTAGATTTTTACATTTTTTTGGGGGAATTTCATATAAAAAAATTTGAAAAATATTGTTGTTTTTTTCAAAATTTGCGCTATTTTTTTGTTTATAGCGCATGATCAAAAAATCGCACAGGTGATCAAATGCCACCAAAAGAAAGCTCTGTTTGTGAGAAAAACAGGACGTCAAATTCATTTAAGTACAGCGTCGCACAACTGCGCAATTGTCAGTGCCGAATCGCAAAATAGGGCCTGGTCAGGAAGGGGGGTAGAATATTCTGGGGCTTAAGTGGTTAAAGCAATTGGTAACGCTTTGTTTGTTTTTTTTCTTTTTAAGGTAAAGGAGAGAGAATTGGGGTATTTTTGACCCCAGATCACTCCCTAAAGATGACCTGTCATCCTTATTTCTATTACAAGGGATGTTTGCATTCCTTGTATTAGGATTACAAGTGATCAAAAATTTTTTTTAAATTAGTGTAAAAAAAAAAAAAGTTTTAAGCGCCCCCACCCCCACGCGCAGAAGCAAACGCATACATAGGTTGCCCACGCATATGTAAATGATGCACCACATATTGAGGTATCTCTGCGAAGCTTAGAGCGAGAGAAATAGTTAAAGCACTGGACCTACTCTATAACGCTTAACAGGTAACCTGTAAAAAAATGTAAAGCGTTGCCTATGGAGATTTTTTAAGTACCGTAGTTTGTCACCATTCCACGAGCGTACGCAATTTTAAAAGCATGCCATGTTTGGTATCTATTTACTCAGTGTAACATATTTCATATTTTACAAAAAATTGGGGTATGTATTTTCTATTTTTTTTTTATTTTGTTTCAAGAATTTTTTTCTTTCGTTCACTGACTGACACAGCTTCAAGACTAGACCATTGGGCTTTATGCTGTCTCTCTTTAGGAGTAGGATTAGGCAGAAACCTATTTGGTTACACCCCTGAGGCAGTCCCAGAGGGTATGCCATCACTTCCTGCTGTAGGACTCGAGTTTTTTCTGCCTAGTCAGGAGTAAGGACCTGGCTCTCTCCTCGGATTTGCGGTCCTGGCATTTTTTTCTATTTAAATTGAATTTTCTACTTTTTTTTCTTTATTATTTTTGTTCTTGTGTGAACTTTAATCAACAGCCGGACTGGGCGACACACTGGATATTCTACATCCTTATGGCCTTCCCAGTCTAGCCTGCGAGAGTGACCCAACTGTTAGGTTGGCTGCAACATAGCCCCACTGGACGGGGGCTGGCCAGCGAGTGAAACGCCTCACGAGGCTGCATAGCCCTTTTCACGACAGCAGTCACGATCAGAGTCGCAGCATACCTCAGGCTGCAGCATCCCCATTCAAAGATGGTGCTGTGGACTGCTGGGAGTAGCGTCCATCTGGTGACCGTGGTATGGTTAGTAGTGTCCCCCCTCCTTTCCCACTGAATTGTTGGGCTGGTCACAGGCCTGCGGATGGTATGCCTGGGGATGGTAGGCCCCTTCTTTGATCATCCTCCCCCTCATACCTTACCCTCTTCTCCTTAGCATGGTTCCCCTGTGTAGGTGCCCTCATCTGCCCCCTGTCCATTCCTCCCCACACAGCTGAGCACTTCAATAGTGAGGATAAGTCGCACATGAAAAACACTGGTGGAGGCTCTGATTGTGTCAGTGCAGGAAACTTTATTGGAGGACTCAGCTGTTGCTGCTGAGACAACAACGCCGTTGCAGTTTGGCACCCGCAAATCTTCCAAGGTGACTAAGGTGTTTCCCTTTCCTGCCTATTTTGACGAGATTGTCACTAGTCAGTGGGGTTCCCCGAAACGCATGGTTGGTATACCGAAGTGTTTTGCTAGGAGATATTCCTTTGAGGAGTCTCTTCTGAAGAAACTAATGGTTCCACCGTCAGTGGATTCTCAGGTTTCCAGGCTAAATAAGGCCACACTATTGCCAGTGGCGGATGCTCCGTTCTTTAGGGACCCCATGGACAAAGGAGCTGATGCTCTGGTCCAGTAGCTCTTCACCGTGGCTGGTTCAATTTTGAGACTGGTGTTTGCTATCACCTTGGTATACCAGACTTTGATGGAATGGGCTAAGATTTTGCGCCAGGATCTGGAGGGAAGTCAAAACCCTTCTAGGCTGGTGGACCAGGCGGATCAGTTGATCCAGGGGTTACAGTATATCTGTGATGCATCCCTGGATGTGGCCCCCTTGGCCGGCAGAGTTTTCGTGATGGCTGTGATCCTTTGCTGCATGATCTGGTTAAAAGTACTGGTCGACTGACCAGTCTTCTAAAAAGGTGCTGACTGATCTTCCTTTTGTAGGGGAACATTTGTTCGGTGCCTCTATTGAAGAGATTATTAAGGGCCTTATGTGAGGCAAGAGTACATTGCTTCTGCAGACAGCTAAGGGCAAGCAACCTCGCCGTAAGCAGGGTCCCTTCTTTTCGACTCCCTTCCTTTCGTCCGTCTGAATCGCAGGAAAAGGGCTCGAGATCCACCTGTAACTTTGCGGGAGGCTCATAGACCCTGGAATTGGAAGTCCAAATTGGGCACTTCTGAGTCTGCAGACAAGCCTTCCCCAGCCTGAAGGGGCGCCCTCACCCACGTCTTGGGTGGGGGGCACATCTTTGCTTCTTTCCAGATCTGTGGACCTTGCTCATTCAGGACACATGGGTTCACAACTGATTTGGTTCGGTTACAAGATCGAGTTTCGGTCCTTGCCTCCAGCAAGGTTCTTTTCTTCCAACTTATGCCTGTCTCCAGAGTGGCTGCAGAGCCTCTTCAGAGCAGTGCAGGACCTATTGGCACAAGGAGTTATTGTGTCGATTCCAGAGTCGGAACGTTTCCAAGGGTTTTATTTAAATCGGTTTACAGTTCCCAGGAAGGAAGGCAAGGTTCGTTCGATCTTGCATCTCAAGGCTCTGAACCACTTTGTGTGGGTTCAGCAATTTCGAGTCCATCCGCACAGTAGTAGCTTTCCTTCATCAAGGAGATCTGCTGGCTTCCATCGATCTCAAGGACGCTTACCTCCATATTCCAATATATAAATAATAATAAAGCTGCGCTGCTAGTGATGTATGTGGATAAAACATATAAAGTGATACTAGTAAAAATATATTGGTGTCAAATGAAACAAAAACAACCAATAATGTGCTCACAACATTGAATATATGCAAATAATAAATAGACCGTGTCCCCAGTAAGTCATTTGTGATGAAACGGGATTGGCGTGCTGAAATCACCACGTGATACACGGAAATTGGGTGGTGTTTGCCGGTTTTACACCGCTGTTTATCTTTTTACATGTAAGTGTTCTATTTTGGTTTACAATAAATGTTTGTTACGTACTGCACTATGGCGGCCTTTATTATATATATATATAATATATATATATATATATACACTGATACTGCAGGGGAGATGGCCGTATCATCTGAGGTATCCTTTGAAAGATACAATATCTATTGCCTGCCTGTTACTGTGTGGCGATCCGTGCTACATCTTATTGGATTGGTCTGATATTTGGATTCTACAGAGATCACCTGGAAAGGCTCTATTCCTTTTTTATTCTGGTAAGCGCATACGTTTGTCTTTGGCACGGAGACACTGTGGAGGAAGATTGCACTTGGCTGTGGGGGAGGACTTCATTTTCCTTCTCTTCACATCAGATTATTCACTTTTCTCATAGTTTTTGGGACTTTATTTTTTCTTTGTTTGCCTATATTATTTGCATATATTCAATGTTGTGAGCACATTATTGGTTGTTTTGTTTCATTTGACACCAATATATTTTTACTAGTATCACTTTATATGTTTTAACAACATACATCACTAGAAGCGCAGCTTTATTATCATTAAGCCTCGGTTTCCACTAGTGCGGCTACGAAGTCGTGCTACTTCTAGCACGACTTCGTAGCAAAAGTAAACCGCGGCTTCAGTTAGACTTGTCCCTCATAATATAGAGGGAAGTCGCGCTCAAACGTAGTACACGATTTACTTTTGAGGTCGCGGCAACTGAAGCCGCGGCAGTGGAAACGGTCCCCATTGAAAACAATGGGTTTTGACTTGCTGTGCGACTTGACATGTGTCAAGTCGCACCGCAAGTCGCACTAGTGGAAACCGAGCCTTATGCAATTTTGGTGTTCCTCACTTCTAGCTGCAGCTCTTTATTTAGTTTTTTATTTTGTGTAATAGCGTGGTTATTTTTGTTATTATTTAATATTCCAATATATGTCAGGCATCAGCAGTTTCTTTGTTTTGCCGAGGGCGAGGAGCATTTTCAATTCATGGTGTTACCCTTTGGTCTCTCTCCTCAGCTTCTCGGGTGTTCACAAAGGTTTTGGCCCCAGTGTTGGCCTTTTTTACGGCAGAAAGGATTGCGTACTAGGTTATCTGGGCGATCTGCTTTTGCATGCAGAGTCTTCCTCGGCTCTAGAAGCCGACTTGGATGTTATGGTGCGAACTCTGCAGAAGTTTGGGTGGACACTGAATTTTCAGAAATCTGCATTGTCTCCATCCACAAAGCTGGACTACTTGGGTCTGACGCTGGACTCGGTGTCAGCCCGGGTGTTTCTTCCTTAGACAAAACTTCTGAAGCTACAGGATGCTGTTAGGCTTCTGTTGTCCAACCATCAATCAGGACTTGCATACAAGGGCTGAGTCTGATGGTCTCCACCTTCGAGGCGGTTCTGTTTTGCGCAGTTTCACACTAGACCCTTGCAAAGGGAGATTCTGATCAAATGGAACAAGGATCTGCTGTCATTGGACAATCTGATCCTGTTGAGTCGGGTTTCGAGGGAGTCTCTCCTATGGTGGCCCTACATCAGGGAAAATCTTTTCTTCCCCTGTATTGGACTGTGATCACAACGGATGCCAGTCTGTCTGGATGGGGAGGTGTCTTGGGAGTGTGTTTGGTCCAAGGTGTCTGGACTCTGGAGGAGTCCAGGTTGCTGATCAACATCCTGGAAATTCGGGCGATCAGACTTTGTCTCAATGGACGGATCATCTATGTCTAAACTATGGCCCTCCAGCTGTTCAGGAATTACAATTCCCATCATGCCTTATGTCTGAATGTCAGAGATTTACAATGCCTCATGGGAATTGTAGTTCCTGAACAGCTGGAGGGCCGTAGTTTGGACACCCCTGAGGGACGCCCTGTACGGATACAATCTGACAATGCTACGGCTGTGTCAATCATCAAGCGGCACAAAGAGTGACCTGGTGGCCCAGAAAGTGGCAGGCATCTTGAGGTGGGCAGAACGAAATGTTCCAGCCCCCTCTGCTGTGCACATTCCGGGGTTAGAGAATTGGCAAACGGACTATCTCAGTTGGCAGACTTTGGATCCGGGAGAATGGCCTCTTCACCCGGAGGTATTTCATCAATTGTGCCTTCGTTAGGGGACCCCCAATGTGGACCTGCTGGCTTCCCGTTTCAACAGGAAGGGCAGAGGTTCATGTCAAGGTCTCTGGATCCTCTGGCAGACGCTCTGGTAGCCCTTTGGGGTCAGTATTGTTTGATTTCCGCCTTTCCTCTAATAAAACGTCTGTAGAGACTGCTACACAGAATCGAGGTATAAGGGATTCCAGTCATTCTGTTGGCACCAGACTGGCCTCACTAAAAGATCATTCCTGTAATTCAGTTTTAACAGAATTTTCACTTTAAGTTCCTTTTCGGCAGATAATAAATAGAATAAATTGGCACAGGGGCAATAACATTTTAGAGAATATCCTGCTGGTAAATTATCGATTTAATGTTTTAGTAACCAGCAGCATACTATACTGTACTGTAAATTGGGCTTTCCTTCATGGCATGAATTTTAACGTGAAAATGTCCCAGTGAGTATTTTAGTCACAAATTCCATTTTTAAACAGGTGCTGGGATTAAATTTGATAGTCCCATGACATTTCAAAACTGCACCTAGTCTCAGCTGTTCTGCTGGATTCTGGCTGGAGAGAGGAATTGATGCTCTCCAGGGTTTGCAATCCATTGCAGCACAATACAAAGTGCATTTTGCATTGTGTTTAAAGCTCATTACTGGCACCATAAACACTTCTGTAAGCTCTAGCAGCATTTTTTTTATATCGGACAGAGCTGGTTTAAGCCTAGTACACACTATGAATAAAAGGCAGAAAAATACTGCTTTCAAAGCGATCATACGATAATCTGATCGTTCGTACATAGCCTTCAAGAGCCGATCACAACAGTTCATCCAAAATTATCTGAACAGATAAAAACAAAAAAATTTCACGTACGATACCAGATTGTACAATTTTCGTACAGTTTTCGTCAAAAAAAGAACAAGACATGCATGCTATAAAAGAATCTATTACAATATGACACATTACATCATTTCTGAAGTTGTATTCTGTTGTATGAGAATCTTTGTAACTTCAGTAACCGTTTTTGATATGAGACTAGCATGCAAAAAAAACCAATGGACGATCATGTGTCCATTTTTTTTCTCACGTGTACAAGGCTTTAGTCTAGCTCTGCAGCCTTCTGTAGGAACAGATCACGTGCAATATTTGGTGCTGCTGATAATGGCGAGCAATAGAATGCTGTTAAAAGTGAACTATTAATGCAGACTTGGATAGGGAAAAGGGGGAAGGAATTGGATCTTTCCCTGTCCTGTTTCAGACCTCCTACCGGGGCTGGCCCAAGACATTGTGCTGTCTGGGTCCAAGAATAAAATGCTGCCCCCCCCCCCCGACCAAAAAATAAATAAATCATGCCCCCCAAAAGGCCCCCACATCCATTATTTCTATATCATGATATTTGCCCACACAAACATGGCCTGCACTAAACACAGAAGTGGGAACCTAGATTAAGGGCCAATTCATACCAGGATCATATGGGAACACGCGTTTTCCCGTGGGGAGCATTTTGACAGTCCGTTCATTTGAATGGGCTCCAAAAAGTAACAGACTGCGGAATAAGTTCCACTACTTTTAAAAACACACTGCACCAAACTGCAAAGTACTGTGGTACCGTGCGATTTTGTGGCTGTAAACACACTGCATTTTCGATCTGCGTTTGGAGTACCATTTAACAATACATTGGCACCCACATGCAGCAGATTGCAGAGATAGCGTGTTCACCTGCTGTGTGGGAAATGCACATACAGCGCACCTTAGCCACAAAGACATTGTGCTGGTGAAACCGGCCCTCAATTAATCAGGTATAACAGGGAGCCCCCCAGACCCCCACTCATGACATTTACAATCTTTAGAATTTACAATTAATTCCTCATACAGCTTTTTTCAACTTGCCACTGCGGGTCTTTAAATGACAATTGCGTGACCATGCGACGCTGTACCCAAACTAAATTAAATTTACTTCCTTTTTTCCCACAAATAGAGCTTTCTTTTGGTGGTATTTGATCACCTATCCACATTAAACAAAATATACACACACACACACACAGTATACATACAGCATATACACACACACACAGTATACATACAGTATACACACACACCAGCACTTTCCATCTAAATATCAGCTTGATTGAACACATTGCTGCTGCCCCCATTTCCTGGCATGCTGGTACTTGTAGTGCTCCAGCAGCTCACAGACATTGGATGTGGTAATGCAGAAGAGGAGGAGGTGGGCAGGTAATGAGTAGGGAAGTGTAGCAGAGATTGGGGGGAGAGGTTTAGAGCATATTCTCCCTCCAGAAGCAGTGCACTGAAATCCATCTAACAGCCTCAGAGACAGGAGTAGCCCTGTTAGAGAAAACACAGCCTCCCTCTCCTCCTCATCAGGAATACATTTAGTTTATCTGCCCCAGCTCACCTTCTATGAGGCTGCAGCCCGTCCCACACTGCAAGCTTTGTACACTCCTCTCCTCTCTTCTGCAACTATCGGCATCTCCTGCTTTGATGTCAAACAAGGCGCGCTGTGGAGGGGGGCATGTACACTGTGTTCCCATTGGCTGAGGAGGCAGTGGGGAGGCGGAGCAGCTTTAGCCTCTGCATTTTTTCAGTGAAAGGATGTCGGTAACTGGCATTTCAGGGACTGGGACAGATATAAAAAAGCACAGCGTCTGCCGCCCCTCTTAGAGTGCCGCCTGGGTCCAATGGACCCAGCGGGACCCATTGTAGGGCCGGCCCTGCCTCCTACCATCACCAAAAGACAAAAATGTAAAGATAAAGTCAACCAGTAGAGATGGGTTTAATTCTGAGGTTTCAACAATTGGGATGCTCAGAATGGCGTTAACAGTTTAAAGCGGTAATAAATCCAAAACCAAAAATTGTATGTATTGTTGCTTACCAATCATCAGATGTGGTGGCTGAATTGGTTTTCTTCTTCTTTTTTTTTTTTTTTTTTTTTTTAGGCATTTTCACTTCACTGCTCTTTAGCAGATAAACAAGGGTGCAATTCATTCTTGATAGTACCCCCACACATCTGAAAATGCAGCTCATTTTTGCGTGTATAAAAACTGCATGGTGCACCATGCGTTTTCAGTTCGGCTGTGACTTTGGAGAGGTCATAGGAACCTTTTTCCCACAGATACAGCAGCCTATTCAAATGAATGGACTGCTGTGCCCGCACAATTATGGCAGTGTGAACCTGGATCTAATCCACTCTGGATGAAGGCGCACAGAGACCCCTTTGGACAGCAGTATTGTTAATCTGGGGGGGAGTGTTACCATAACTAGCAAATTTATATACACTAAAAAATTCAACCCAAATTCCAGCTAATACCTATTTAATTATAGCGATAGTTTTTTTTTTTTTTTTTGGCATAAAGGTTTTACACAAAAGCTCACCATTGTAAACTCCCCTGTCAGTGTTAAATGGTTGGTCTCAACCCTGTAACTGCTACATTTGCATGAAAGCTTTTTCTTTTGCAAAACAGACTTGGTGGCAGGATAACCAAGTGAACAAAAAAACTTGTGCAGCCATCACATCTAACAATTGGTAAGTTGCAATATGTTTACTTTTGGGTTGAATACTATTTTAAGTAAACAGATACATTGAACACCACCTCCTGTTATCACCATTACATAAGAGGAGGAAGTGTAGTCCTGCAGGGAGACCTGGGCCAGGCTGATAACACTGCTTGGGATGTTAGTGCAGTGGTCAGGAGCACACTGAACTTCTGGCAGATTAACAAGTAATCTATACTTGCACTTTTTTTTTGTCCAGACACACACTTTAGGGGGAAAAAGGAGAAAGACTGTGGGATTCAAGTGGTTAAATAAGCACATTTACATAAAGTTGTTTGTTGACATTGATTACTACGGAAAATTGTACAGACGTGACAATGTAGATGCATTCCTGTGGCCACATCACTTAGAAACCTGTATAAGCTCCTGAAAGCTAAGATCAAAAACCCACATCTTTAGTAGTGATCTTGTGTTTTTTTTGCGGCATGTGGGATATGTTTGAACCAGGTCTGTAACACTACAGTACAGAATCTGTGTTCTGTACATACCTGTAGAAATGGTTTAGCACTAATACATAGACTTTTATCATGCTATGCTCAAAAGACTTGAGATCTCCTTTCCAGGCAAATTTATAAAATGTATTAATTTAGAAAACTATTGGCCCTTTGCCTTGTTTGTGTTTATTATATGTATTTATTTATTTTATTGGTGTTGTAAAGCAGCATCATCTATGTGCATGCAGAATTAGTGGGATTTACTTACTTTACAGTAGACCAGCATTCTTGGGTCACTCATAATTGTCCTATTAAAGCAAAATGTGTTTTTCAGTGTTAGACTAAAGCCCAAGAGACACCCAGCGGGTTAAACAAAACTGACCGCTCCGACCTCTGGTCGGGTTGAAAAGAAAAAAAAAGACCACTCCAACTCTCCAGCTGGCAAATAGCTGTAATTCTGTCTTACCGGTTGACATTCACATGAGCTGAATGTCGGCCGTTTTTTTTTTTTTAACTGGCTGATGTCTCCCCACATTCAGCCCGTGTGTACGGGGCTTTAGGTACAGTTTAATATTGGAATCCAAAAGAAAGTGTTGCTGGTGATCAACTGAAGGTGTTTTCGTTTTTGCATTTTTCTGTTCTCTATAATTGAAAATATGGAAATTGGAAGGTACAGGTGTTTTGAGACATGGCGGTTATCCATACAAGTATAGGAATGGAAAACGTAGCTGACAGTTGCCAACATCCCTTAAACTGTAGAATTATGGGGAAAAACTCTCATAATGGGACTTTTAAAGGCAACAATTTGTAAACCTAAAGAGTTTTGATTTTGAGTCAACTGTTAAAATTATACAAAATCTTTTTTGTTGTAATTTAAAAAAAATAAATAAATATATATATATATATATATATATATATATATATATATATATATATATATATATATATATATATATATATAAATAATCTCTCACATTACTCAATAATACAATGATTATTGCACAATTCCTAGATATACTCGGATTTCCAATTGATGGCACCAAACAGGAAATTCAATTGATAGACACCCAACGCGTTTCAAAATTACATTTTTTTTTCATGGGTGCATAAACATTTAGGAAAAGAGGTTATCTTCTAAAATAAGAACATAACAATTAGAAATATTGCATATATAGTGTCAATGCAATCTTATACACATTTCTTTTTTATGTTATTGTTCATACCTGTGTAGCAGTAACTAGACATTTATGTGAATAGTCAAAAGTGCTGGTAGGACAAGTATCATTGTAAATTATTCTCCTGACATCAGACAGGGGAAGAGCAAAGGCTGGCTTCTGACCTGTGATTCACTAGGCAAGTCACGACAAGCACATGTGTGTTATAACACTATTAGAGTGAAATAGAAATAATTATATAGATTACTTATGAAGCATAGTAGCATGTAACTGAAAGTTACCTTTAGAAAAGAGTATAAATATACATGTAAATGCCTTTTTGAGTAGCAAGCTTTTTTTCAGCATCACTGGTTTCACATTTATTAAATCTCAGGGGATGTTTCTTAAAGTGGAATGAAGATTATACCATCTGTGGCAACAGAAACAAATATTTATGAATAGGGTGCCAAGCAGTTACTTTATAATTTTTGGTTTGATCAAATCAACAAACAATATGTACCATGACAGTTCTGAAGGAGATAGAGATATATACAGTGGGTACGGAAAGTATTCGGACCCCCTTAAATTTTTCACTCTTTGTTATATTGCAGCCATTTGCTAAAATCATTAAGTTCATTCTTCCTCATGAATGTACACATAGCACCCCATACTGACAGAAAAACACAGAATTGTTGACATTGTTGCAGATTTATTAAAAAAGAAAAACTGAAATATCACATGGTCCTAAGTATTCAGACCCTTTGCTGTGACACTCATATATTTAACTCAGGTGCTTTCCATTTCTTCTGATCATCCTTGAGATGGTTCTACACCTTCATTTGAGTCCAGCTGTGTTTGATTATACTGATTGGACTTGATTAGGAAAGCCACGCACCTGTCTATATAAGACCTTCCAGATCACAATGCATGTCAGAGCAAATGAGAATCATGAGGTCAAAGGAACTGCCGGAAGAGCTCAGAGACAGAATTGTGGCAAGGCACAGATCTGGCCAAGGTTACAAAAAGATTTCTGCTGCACTTAAGGTTCCTAAGAGCACAGTGGCCTCCATAATCCTCAAATGGAAGACGTTTGGGACGACCAGAACCCTTCCTAGAGCTGGCCGTCCGGCCAAACTGAGCTATCGGGGGAGAAGAGCCTTGGTGAGAGAGGTTAAAGAAGAACCCAAAGATCACTGTGGCTGAGCTCCACAGATGCAGTCAGGAGATGGGAGAAAGTTGTAGAAAGTCAACCATCACTGCAGCCCTCCACCAGTCAGGGCTTTATGGCAGAGTGGCCCGACGGAAGCCTCTCCTCAGTGTAAGACACATGAAAGCCCGCATGGAGTTTGCTAAAAAAAACACCTGAAGGACTCCAAGATGGTGGGAAATAAGATTCTCTGGTCTGATAAAACCAAAATAGAACTTTTTGGCCTTAATTCTAAGCGGTATGTGTGGAGAAAACCAGGCACTGCTCATCACCTGTCCAATACAGTCCCAACAGTGAAGCATGGTGGTGGCAGCATCATGCTGTGGGGGTGTTTTTCAGCTGCAGGGACAGGACGACTGGTTGCAATCGAGGGAAAGATGAATGCGGCCAAGTACAGGGATATCCTGGACAAAAACCTTCTCCAGAGTGCTCTGGACCTCAGACTGGGCCGAAGGTTTACCTTCCAACAAGACAATGACCCTAAGCACACAGCTAAAATAACGAAGGAGTGGCTTCACAACAACTCCGTGACTGTTTTTGAATGGCCCAGCCAGAGCCCTGACTTAAACCCAATTGAGCATCTCTGGAGAGACCTAAAAATGGCTGTCCACCAACGTTTACCATCCAACCTGACAGAACTGAAGAGGATCTGCAAGGAGGAATGGCAGAGGATCCCCAAATCCTGGTGTGAAAGACTTGTTGCATCTTTCCCAAAAAGACTCCTGGCTGTATTAGATCAAAAGGGGGCTTCTACTAAATACTGAGCAAAGGGTCTGAATACTTAGGACCATGTGATATTTCAGTTTTTCTTTTTTAATAAATCTGCAACAATGTCAACAATTCTGTGTTTTTCTGTCAGTATGGGGTGCTATGTGTACATTCATGAGGAAGAAGAATGAACTTAAAGCGGTAGTGGTAGTATCCCGCTTTTTGACACTTTTACCTACAGGTAAGCCTATAATAAGGCTTACCTGTAGGTACAAATAATATCTCCTAAACCGGCACGGTTTAGGAGATATTTACAGTGCATGCAGCCGCTCGCACGAGCGGCGCATGCGCTCTGAAGGTCCGGGGGGACCTTCAATTATGTTTGCCGGAGCTTGCCGTAAAAATTACTCCCGCGCACATGCGCGGGAGTGACGTCATTGCGGCTCCGGCCAATCATCGCGCTGGAGCCGTCTCTTCCGGCCAATCAGCGCGCCGGAGCTGCCGAACCCGAAAGAGACGGCGAGGGATCATGGCAGCGCCCGCAGCGATGTCCGGGGGTCCATGTCGGGGCTTCGTTTTAAGGTAAGTTACACATAATGGGCTAGTATGCGATGCATACTAGCTCATTATGCCTTTGTCTTGAAGGTTTTTTTTTTTATTTATTTTTTTATAGGGTTTACATGATTTTAGCAAATGGCTGCAATATAACAAAGAGTGAAAAATTTAAGGGGGGTCTGAATACTTTCCGTACCCACTGTGTATGTATATATGTGTGTGTGTGTGTGTGTGTGTGTTTATATATATATATATATATATATATATATATATATATATATATATATATATATATATATATATATATATATATATATACACAGTATCTCACAAAAGTGAGTACACCTTTCACATTTTTGTAAATATCTTATGATATCTTTTCATGTGACAACACTGAAGAAATAACACTATGTTACAAAATAAGGTAGTGAGTGTACAGCTTGTATAACCGCATACATTTTTTGTCCCCTAAAAATAACTCAACACACAGCCATTAAATTCTAAACCGCTGGCAACAAAAGTGAGTACACCCCTAAGTAAGTGTCACTATTTTTGTGTGGCCACCATTATTTTCCATCACTGCCTTAACCCTCTTGGGCATGGAATTCACCATAGCTTCACAGGTTGCCATTGGAGTCCTCTTCCACTCCTCCACGAGGACATCACGGAGCTGGTGGATGTTAGAGACCCTACGCTCCTCCACCTTCCGTGTGAGGATGCCCCACAGATGCTCAATTGGGTTTAGGCCTGGAGACATGCTTAGTCAGTCCATCACCTTTACCCTCAGGTTCTTTAGCAAGGCACTGGTTGTATTGGAGGTGTGTTTGGGGTCTCTACCATCATGGAATACTGGCCTACGGCCCAGTCCCCAAAGGGGGGGGGGGGTCATGCTCTGCTTCAGTATGTCCCAGTACATTTTGCCATTCATAGTTACATATAGTTACATAGTAGGTGAGGTTGAATAAAGACAATAGTCCATCCAGTTCAACCTGTGTAGGTGTGTGTGGCCGTAATCATCTCACATACCCCTGAATGTTCTGATCCTTGAGATGTACGTCTTTGAAAGCCACCATACTTCCCGCAGAAACCACCTCTTGTGGTAGAGAATTCCACAATCTTGTAGCCCTAACAATTAAGAACCCCCCACGTTGCCTGAGGTTAAAACTCTTCTCCTCAAATCGCATTGTATGCCCTCGAGTCCTCATGCAATCCCTTTGACTGAATAGCGATTTGTCTATGCCGAGATCATCATTGAGATATTTATAAATTGCTATCATGTCCCCTCTCAGGCGTCTCTTCTCCAGGGAGAATAAATCAGGCGATTGCAGCCGCTCTTCATAATTAAGGTCCTCCAATCCCCTAATTAGTCTAGTTGCCCTTCTCTGGACTCTCTCCAGCTCCAACATATCCCTCCTGAGGACTGGTGACCAGAACTGGACAGAATACTCCAGATGTGGTCGGACCAGAGTTTTATAAAGTGGAAGGATTATAGTCTTATCTCTGGAATACATCCTTTTCTTTATGCATGCTAACACACACGTGTGTGTATATATGTGTGTGTGTGTGTGTGTGTGTGTGTGTGTGTATATATATATATATATATATATATATATATATATATATATATATATATATATATATATATATATATATATATATATATATATATATATATATATTCAAGTTTGAAGTAGGATTGAGCAGTCAAAAAATGTCCTAATAGATAGGAGCAGGAAGCAATCTTGGGAGTTGAGCCTCCACTATCTGCAGCGAAATAGAGTGATATATATCATATAATCAGTGCAGGATCCAGGCAGAAGGGATTCCGGTCATTCTAGTAGCTCCAGATTGGCCTCGCCGATCTTTGTACGCTGTTCTGGTGCGGCTGGTCGCCGATGCATTGATTGGGGCCGCTGCAGGCTGCACTGCCCGCCCCCGGGCCCCGCTGCGCTCCACTCCAGTGTGTCCGGCTTTTCTACGTCAGCCGCTGTGAGCTGCATGACGTCCCGGGGCGGCTGCGCCTGCGCATCAACTGAGCTGACTCTCTGTGGCTGCAGACTGCCGCCAACACCGATGATCCCTCCCACTGTCCCACACAGACGAGACGTCACGCGCCACTCCAGCAGCACCATGTGATCGCAGGTGAGCCTGAGGGGTCTGCACTGGGAGGGGGGCTTACTAAGTGGTCTGTACTAGGTGGGAGGGCTTACTGAGGGGTCTGTACTAGGTGGGAGGGCTTACTGAGGGGTCTGTACTAGGTGGGAGGGCTTACTGAGGGGTCTGTACTGGGAGGGGGCTTACTGAGGGGTCTGTACTGGGAGGGGGGGCTTACTGAGGGGTCTGTACTAGGTGGGAGGGCTTACTGAGGGGTCTGTACTGGGAGGGGGCTTATTGAGGGGTCTGTACTGGGAGGGGGCTTACTGAGGGGTCTGTACTGGGGGGGGGGGGCTTACTGAGGGGTCTGTACTGGGAGAGGGCTTACTGAGGGGTCTGTACTGGGAGGGGGCTTACTGAGGGGTCTGTACTAGGTGGGGGGGCTTACTGAGGGATCTGTACTGGGAGGGGGCCTACTGAGCGGTCTGTACTGGGAGGGGGCTTACTGAGGGGTCTATACTTTTTTGTTATTCAAAGGATTAATTAGGTAATCAAAAAAAGAACACTCAATTAAGCAAAAAAAATAAAGTAAAAATAATCGTTGGATTAGTCGACTAATCGGAAAAATAATCGCTAGATTAGTCGACAGACAAAATAATCGTTAGTTGCAGCCCTAGGAGCTATGTCTGTCAATGAACGTAAGAGAAAACGGGATTTTTGACTTACCGTAGAATTAATTTCTCTGATCATTGACGGATACAGCACCCACCCCTCTGTGGAGTTGTAATTCTTCTGACACTGCTTGTAACAAAACTGAGTGCCTATAGCTGAGAGTGAGGGTATACCCCCTGGGACTGCCCATAGGTGTAGTCAAGCTTTTACCTGCCTAGTGTCCTACTCCTGTAGGGGGCAGTATAACTCAATGGTTAAGAAGAACCTGGAGCTGTGTCTGTCAAGGAACACCAGAGAAATGGATTTTACAGTAAATCAGAAATCCCATTTTCTCTTACGTCCTCCGACAGTCGCCGCCTCTTCATATTCGTCACATATGGGGGTATTAGACTTTGCTCCGAAGGAGTAGCTAGGCAACAGAATATGTTAACAATAAAGCTTTTAACATATCCCACCCTCAAGGGGTGGTCCCCTCAGTCAATACCCTCCTACTTCCTGCAACCATATCTCAGTTTTAATGTCTAGCTTGTCAGGAGTGGCTGGCTTTTTCTGTGCTGGGGCTTTCTGCCCCAGACTTTCTTCTTTTTGAAATTTTGTTTGAGTTTTCTCTCTACCTTTACTTAGCTGTTATTTTTGTCAGCATTAGTTAGTTCTTCGGATGAAGAGGATCATGCAGACTGGGTCTCGGGCTGATCCCCCTGATCGCAGGTCGTGGGTCAGTGGCTTCCCAGTCTGCCATCGAGCGTTCAGCCAGGTAACGCTCCTGGCACAGTGAACGACCCATCCCTGTTCGGTGCAGGGATGATTGGTGAGGTGGCTACCTCACTGGACGCTGTGCGGTTTCTTAACCCCCATTTTGTGCGTCTTGAATGCGACTCTCCCTGCCTCATGTGCAGCGGCTTGTTCGCCTGTGCGGGTCCCCCACGCCATGTGAGGTAAGTGTATTTATGTGGGGACCTGTCTGTCTGGGGGGGTGTCAGTCTGGGACTGTGTAACCTGCCTTTAATCACACTGCCTGTCTCCCTATCTCTCGGCTGCATGCTGTGGGCTGCAAGGGGGGGGGGGGGGAGATGTGTGACACTGTCTGTGTCAGGCTGATCAGTGTGTGAAGCTGTGTGCTGTGGGGCATGTTTTTTGGCATGTTTGGGCACTATACAGCGATCGCTGCGGCGATCTGACATGTATTCTGATACTGGAATGTTATGTGTGTTTTTTACTGCACTGTGGAGCAGCGGTTTCGGCGCCAAACGGCGCCATTTTGCCTACACCCGCTCCGGCCGCATGTTTTACATACATGGCGGCCATTTTCTTGTAGCCTC
This sequence comes from Pelophylax lessonae, assembly GCF_965119305.1. Lineage (NCBI taxonomy): Eukaryota > Metazoa > Chordata > Amphibia > Anura > Ranidae > Pelophylax > Pelophylax lessonae. The sequence goes on along the minus strand of NC_138768.1, from coordinate 632,990,583 downwards.
CATAGGCTTACATAGAGCGCCCTGGCAGCATCACTTCCTCTTTCCAGGAACACCGATCGAGGCAGCAGCAGCGGCGAGGGTCTCCTCAGGTTTTACCCTTCTGTTCTTGCTATCCATTGCCTGTGTTCAGTTTGCATATTCCCTGTGGGGGTCTTATTGTGCTTGAGTGTGGTGCGGTGGGCTGCGCTTGCCGCGCTTGCTTAAAAGGGGCAGTTAACCCTTTGTTGTCTGGCATTACAGGGGCAATGGATTCTCAGGAGGGAAAATTTCCTACAGCCTTGGTGGAAAGCCAGGGGACCGCTGTCTCCCCCCCCAGGGGGGGATTTGGCCACTATTGTGGCTGGCCTTGCTGCTCAGGTGCAGATGCTGGTGGCTGCTCAATCTACTAAAAGGCCCAGAGTTGCTCTTTCCTCTGATTCTTAGGGTGAAGGTGATAGGGCTGTTATGGCGGGGGCCTCCTTATCGGGGTCCTGCTCCTCTCTTGATCTAATAGGGTCTGAGGTGGAGGCTGAAGTTGAGGGGGTTGATAATTCTCCCCCTGGCTCGCCTGAAGAGCTTGCAATCATGGATGAGTTGATTGCTTCCATAAAGCAAACGCTGCGTTTGCAGGATGAGGTGTGTCCCCCCGCCGCCTTGGCGGCTTATGGGACGCAGAGAAAACGCAGGACGCCGCAGGTTTTTCCCTGCAATGATGATTTTCAGCGCGCTGTTAAGGAACAATGGCGCAATCTACGCAAACCTTTTGCTGTACCAAGTAGATTCAAGCTGCGTTATCCTTTTTCACCTTCCACTGATGAAAGGTGGTGTGTGCCACCCCCAGTGGATCACGCAATTGCGGTTTTAAACAAAGCCACTGCGATTCCTGCAGACTCTTACCCGTCATACTTATTCTGTTACGGGTTCTATGCTTAAGGCTCTGTTTGCTTCTCTCATGGCGGCCCAGGCGATCGCAAGTTGGACGCAGATGCTTAGGCGCGTCCTAGTGGCCGATTCGGCCTCACCGGCGACCCTGGATATGGTGGATCAAATCCACCAGGGTGTCATGTATCTGTGTGATGCGGACCTGGACCTGGTTCCGTTGGCTGCACGTGTGCACAGTGTGGCGGTGTTGTCTCGCCGCTTGATTTGGTTAAAATGTTGGTCGGTGGACCAGTCTTCACGTAAGACCTTAGCCAATCTACCTTATGATGGGTCTCGCCTTTTTGGGGAGTCCCTGGATGTGTTGATTAAGGGGATCACCGGGGGTAAGAGCACTCTCTTGCCCCATTTCCCCAAAGCTAAGGGGGCTTCTGGGAAGAAGCATGCTAATTTTCGGCCCCCTCAGGGGTCCTTTCGTGCCTTTCGGCCGCACTACAAGGGCAAGCCGTTCAAAGGTCAAGGCTCTCAGAAGAAGCCCTGGTCTGGTAAACAGAAGTCCGGCCAATCCGGATCTACAGCCCATAACAGTGCGGCCTGAAGGGGCGCCCTCACCCAGTTTTGGGGTGGGGGGACGCTTGCTCGGTTTTCTTCAGCCCTGGTTGGCCCGTGTGCGGGACAGATGGGTTCAGGAAATCGTTCGATCTGGTTACAAGATCGAGTTTCTCTCTCGGCCGGAGAGCAGATTTTTTCCCTCAAATCTTCAACTGTCTCCAGAGTGTTTGCGGGACCTGCACCTGGCGGTGCGGGACCTGAGGGCTCAGGGAGTGGTGGTTCCGGTGCCTCATCGGGACAGATTTCGGGGGTTTTATTCCAATCTGTTCACCGTGCCCAGGAAGGAGGGCAAGGTTCGTCCAATTCTGGACTTGAAGGCTCTGAACCGCTCTGTGCGGGTTCGCAAGTTCCGCATGGAATCCTTGCGGTCGGTGGTGGCTGCCCTGGTTCCGGGGGAATTCATGGCCTCCATCGATTTGAAGGATGCGTACCTTCACATCCCCATTTTCGAAGGTCACCAGAGGTACCTTCGATTCGCCATTGCGGAGGATCACTACCAGTTTGTGGCGTTGCCTTTTGGTCTCGCCTCGGCTCCGCGGGTCTTCACCAAGGTGCTTGCACCTGTTCTGGCATTGTTGAGGGCCCAGGGCATTTCTGTCCTGGGGTATCTAGACGACATCCTGGTTCGGTCTGCGACCAGCCAGGGTCTGGAGGAGGACCTGTCTGTCACGATGCAAACTCTACAGGAGTTTGGTTGGACGATAAATTTTCCAAAGTCGACGCTGAGTCCGTCGGTTCGTCTTCCCTACCTGGGAATGATTCTGGACTCGGTACAAGCGAAGGTCTTCCTGCCGGAAGACAAACTCAGAACTCTTCAGGAGGAAGTCAGGTCCCTCAGGGACGTTCCGCACTCGTCTTTAAGGACGTGCATGAGATGTCTGGGATTGATGGTCTCGGCCTTCGAGGCGATTCCCTTCGCCCAGTTTCACACGCAGGGTCTCCAAGCGGAGATCCTGTCCAAGTGGGACGGGCGACCTCAATCTCTGGATCTTCAGATCTCGTTGAGTCATCGTACCAGAAGAGACCTTCTGTGGTGGCTCCGGTCCCCGATGGTAAGTCGTTTCGTCCTATCTCGTGGACGGTGATCACCACGGATGCCAGCCTGTCGGGCTGGGGTGGTGTTCTGGGCGTTCTGTCTGCCCAGGGGACTTGGTCGGAGGGAGAGTCTTCCCTTCCGATCAACATTCTGGAATTACGTGCGATAAATCTCTGTCTTCATCGCTGGACGGACCGGCTGCAGGGCTGCCCGGTTCGGGTGCAGACGGACAATGCCACGGCGGTGGCCTACATCAACCACCAAGGGGGCACCAGGAGTGCCCGGGCGGCTCGAGAAGTGGCCGACATTCTGTCTTGGGCCGAGACTCATGTCCCGGCGATAACGGCAGTTCACATTCCGGGGGTGGAGAACTGGCAGGCGGACTATCTGAGTCGCCAGACCCTGGATCAGGGGGAATGGTCTCTTCACCCGGCTGTCTTCCAGATGTTGTGCGCGAAGTGGGGTCTTCCAGATGTGGACCTGTTCGCGTCTCGTCTCAACAACAAGGTGAGAAGGTTCGTGGCAAAGACGCGCGACCCTCGGGCAGACGCGTCGGACGCGTTAGTGGCCCCGTGGCATCAGTACAGGCTGGTATACGCGTTCCCACCGATTCAGTTGCTGTCCAGGTTCCTTCGCAGGTTACTCTCGGAACGCAGCACGGTGATTCTTGTGGCACCGGACTGGCCTCGCCGGTCCTGGTACGCAGACCTCGTGAATCTGGCGGTCGACGCCCCTTGGCGTCTACCTCTTCGAGACGATCTACTGTCTCAGGGACCAATTTACCATCCTCCTTAACAGTCGCTGGCTTTGACGGCCTGGCTGTTGAGACAGAGGTCCTGAAGGAGAAGGGTCTCTCTCCAGAGGTCGTTCATACTTTGATCAACGCGAGGAAGTCTTCCTCGGGGAAGGTTTATTACCGTACTTGGAAGGCCTATTTTGCCTGGTGTGAGTCCAGGGGGTTTTCACCCCGCACGTACTCGGTTTCCCGTGTGCTGTCTTTTCTTCAGACGGGTGTTGATCAGCGTTTGGCGCTGGCTACGATAAAGGGTCAGGTGTCTGCGCTGGCCGTTCTGTTTCAACGTCCCGTGGCTTCCAACTCCTTGGTTGGCACTTTTATTCAGGGTGTGCGGCATCTGGTTCCTCCTAGGAGGGATCCTTTGCCCCCTTGGGACTTGAATCTCGTTCTATCTGTGTTACAACGTGCTCCTTTTGAACAGATCAGGGAGATCTCGTTGTCTATGTTGTCCAAAAAGGTCGCCTTTTTGGTGGCGATCACTTCGGCTCGCAGAGTGTCGGAGCTGGCGGCTTTGTCCTGCAAGTCTCCGTACCTGGTTATTCATTTGGATAAGGTGGTCTTGCGACCTAATCCTTCTTTTCTTCCGAAGCGAGTTTCGGAATTCCATCTTAATGAGGATATTGTCTTGCCTTCGCTGTGCGCGAAGTCTAAACATCCAAAGGAGGTGAGATTGCATTCTCTGGATGTTGTTCGGGCGATAAGGGTTTACCTTAATTCGACTGAGTCTTTTCGTAAGACTGACTCCTTGTTTGTTCTTCCAGAGGGTCCTCGGAAGGGCATGGCGGCTTCGGCCTCTACCATCGCCAAATGGATCAGGCAGACCATTGAACAGGCCTATGCTTTGCAGGGTAGGGCTCCTCCTGTCCCTGTGAAGGCGCACTCTACTAGATCTTTGAGTACGTCTTGGGCCTGTCGTCATGGGGCTTCTGTAGCCCAGGTGTGTAAGGCGGCGACCTGGTCGACCGTGCACACTTTCACAAAATTCTACAAAGTAGATGTTCAGGCATCGGCGGATGCTTCCTTTGGCCGCAAGGTTCTTAGTGCGGCTGTTCCATAGGGTCCCTTGTTGGGGACTCCTGGCTGTTGGGATAGTTCTTTGTATCCCCTGGTTTTTTGTCTTTTCCTGGGTTGTTGCTCCTGTTGAGCACTTGTTTTTTACTGTTGCCCAGCTGGTTTCCTTCCTTTGGTAAGGTTCCTTTCTTTGATGCGGAGACTGCGTTGCCTTTTCGGCGCGGATGCGTTTCCCACCCCTCATGTTTGCACTGCTTTGGGACGTCCCCATATGTGACGAATATGAAAAGGCGGCGACTGTCGGAGGACGTAAGAGAAAACGGAATTTTTGTAAAATCTTACCTGTAAAATTCCTTTCTCTGAGTCCTCCGACAGTCGCCGCCCCCGCCCCTCTTTTGGGGTTTGGTTGTATACTCTACTGCTATTCCACTAAAACTGAGATATGGTTGCAGGAAGTAGGAGGGTATTGACTGAGGGGACCACCCCTTGAGGGTGGGATATGTTAAAAGCTTTATTGTTAACATATTCTGTTGCCTAGCTACTCCTTCGGAGCAAAGTCTAATACCCCCATATGTGACGAATATGAAGAGGCGGCGACTGTCGGAGGACTCAGAGAAAGGAATTTTACAGGTAAGATTTTACAAAAATTCCGTTATTTTGGTGATCTGTGACTGCTAACGAGAGAATCTTGTAGTAATTCGTAGGGGATTTGTAGAGGTACGTGGTTTTTTTTTTTTTTTTTTTTTTGCCGTATAGTATTTTTTGTTTTTTTTTTGAACTGTGCTTTTTTATGCTTTTTTGAGTGTTGTAATGGAATAGCCTCGTGCAAGTAATCTGTCTTAGTTGATCAGCTTCTTGTTTAAAGTTGATTTCGTCTGAACAATTCTTGCAAATCTGAAGATACTGACTGTACGGTATTGATGAAACCAATGACCGCTGATGAAAGCTAGTAGCATGGAGAATGAAATTCCCCGCTGTGCTTTTTATAAAGAGGCTGCATGATAGAAATCCATCCATGTTTTTGTTGATCTCTGTGTCCAAAAATGTTATGGAGTTGAGATCACAGTTCATTGTGAATTGGAGATTGTGTATTCTTGTTGAGGGTATGTGGAAAGGACTGTAGTAATTCAAACAAGTCATCCCAAAAATCAAAGTTGTTATCTATGTAACAGTACCATGATTCTACATACATAGCTACCAATAATGCAGATTCAGTTTTGTACATAAACCATCTAAAATTTAAATAGAATAGTGTCTTCAATGTAACTAGGAAGACTGATTGTGTGAGGTCTTAGGTGGTCATCAATATATTTGCTTAGATTTTCCGTAAGGGAGCCATTGCCCGATTGATAATATGAGCCGTCCCGGGGGTGGATATGTTTTTGTGTAGTATAGGAAGGGCAAAAAATGTAGGAGTTTGGGGTTATTCAGTTCTAATGAATTCCCAGTAATTTTTTGTGATAACTCCGTTTGCATAAACAGAGTCCGCTAATGAATAAAATTCTTTGTTGAATCTTTCGATTACTGAATTTGAGATGGTTTGATACCATGAGTCATTTTTGAGGATTTTCATGCACATTGTAAATGTATTGTTCATTACTCATTATCACAACGTTGCCCCCCCCTTTATCGGAGGGCCGAATTATGATATTCAAATTTTTGGATAAATTGGATAGTGCACATTTTTCTTGGTTGGTTAAATTACCTTCTGATTTAGTTGCTTTTAGTTTATCGATTTCCTCACATGTCAGCTTGATAAAAGCTGACACATTTGAAATCAAACTTAATAGGGGAAATTTATCAAACTTCTTTTTGCGTGTAGTTGAACTTGAGGGGTTAACAGAACTAGATTGTTAAACTTGATGTAGAAGTTGGGACAGATCAAGATGATCAATTAAATCTAGGGCTTAATCATTATCAAGTGATGAGATTAGGTTCTCGATTGACTCTAAATCAATGGTATTGGAAGTAGCAGTAACTTTATCTATTGTGACTTGGTGACTATATCGTTTGTGGCTTGACTATACAAGGTTTTAAGAATTCCCTTTCTGGCAAAGATTTGAAGGTCTTTTATGACCTCAAATTTGTCTATATTTTGGGTAGGACAAAAGCTGAGGCCTTTTGGAGAAGACAGTTTGTCCTTAGTAAGTTCATAATCAGGTTAACTACATTCAGTCTACTGTCTTCATACTTAGTCTCATTATCGGCTTGGGGTGTGGCTTTAAGTGTGTCTGAAAATTAAACCGGATCAAGATCCTAAATAGGTATGTGTCATTTCGAAGAGGTTTTGGGGTGAATAGTGAGATTAGATGCAGTGTCACTCGTGAAACTAGTCTGGGGTTGCTCCCCATCATGTATATTACCTGCCACCAAGTTAGAATCACCACGTGCAAATGTCAGTAAAGATTGTTTAGTTGTGCGTCTTGTATGTGTTCGGTCCTGCGGATTATCTCCCTGGGAGGAACGTCTCTTGTTTTTCTAAGAACCTGTGAATTTTGATGACCCTTGAAAGGAAGAAGTAGTGAAAGACTAAGATGAGGTTTGTGACACCAAGGAGTGTGTATCATCAAAACAGCATCGTTTCTTTTTCTGTTTTGCCATCTTTAGGCTTTTTTTCACTTGGAATGCTGCCTTATCCTTGCAAAATTTATTTTTTAATTAGTATCTCAATTAGTATCTCAATCTCAATAGTATCTCAATTGAGAATATATTTTGTCAATCTTTGTCTAATCGGGCAATTCACTTGTATTCATCCATAAAAAGGTTCATCATACCTCTGGAAAATTTTTGTAGGATCTCTTCCCATTGTTTAAAAGTAGAGTCAAGATTGTCTAAAGTTGGGAAAATTTGTACTCTTAGACCAAATGGGTTGATTTTATTTTATTTCTTTAAGGTAGTTGTTAAGGGATTTTATGTGCCTAAAGTATGATGTTTTCTTTTCAAGTATTTTCCTCAATTGTGTAAATAGAGAAGTCAGTTCAGCAGCTTTGTTCTTTTTTGCCCAGAGTTTTTATTTTCAAACTTTTATTGAAAGTACAGAGTTAGAGTACAACAGTAAAATTGTAACACAAAGGCGCATTGGTGCCCAGAGTTTTTATATAACTGAGACATGTGTGTCCCATTCTTTTCCACAATAGTCAGCCATACCAAAAAAAGGGAGGGAAGGGAAAAAAGGAGGGGGTATAAAGTTGGTGCTCACGCTGGGTTTTTGCCTGTGTGGTATATTTTTACAAAATATTGTTGTAGGTAACAGCTACTGTATGAAGTGTGGGGGTAGGGGGGGTTTATTTGCTACTGAAGTTGAACTTGAAATGGAATACGTAGCTGACAGTTGCCAACATCCCTTAAACTGTAGAATTATGGAGAGCAACTCTCATAATGGGACTTTTAACCTAAAGAGTTGTAATTTTGAGTCAACTGTTAAAATTATACAAAATCTTTATTGTTGTAACAAAAATATAAAAAAATATATATACATTACTCAATATTAAAATGATTATTGCACAATTCCTAGATTTACTCTAGTACTCTCGAATTTCCAATTGATGGCACCAAACAGGAAATTCAAGTGATAGACATCAATGCGTTTCAAATTTGAATGTCTTTCTTCGGGGTTGTATATCTTCTAAACTAAGAACATAACAATTTAAAAATATTGCATATATAATGTCAATACAATCTTATACACATTTCTTTTTTATGTTGTTGTTCATACATGTGTGGAGTTAACTAGACACTTATGTGAATAATCAAAAGTTCCGGTAGGAAGAGTATTATTGTAAATTATTCTCCAGATGTCAGACACTGGGGAAGAGCAGAGGCCGGCCCTACTCTACACTCGAGGCTGTATATAGACAGCCTTAATGGCTGTGCTGCCCAGTTACCATCTGACCTTGCAGCAATGCACACACATTATTTCCTAGACCCGAGGTAAGCATTTTTTCACTGGTGTCCACTGTTCTCATTTTTACTTTCATGTTATACCAGTAACTTTCTGATTATATAATATATATCACTCTATTTTGCTGCAGATAGTGGAGGCTCTACTCCCAAGAAGATTGCTTCCTGCTATCTATTAGGACTTTTTTTGACTACTCAGTACTACTTCAAATTTGTTATATTTAAATATTTGAATCAAACAAAACAGGTAAATATGTTGATACACATACATATACATGTCCTTCAGGACTATCTTAGTACATATTGTTTGTTGATTTGATCAAATCAAAAATGATAAAATGACTGCTTGTCACCCTATTTATAAAGTTTTTTTTTTTCTGTTGCCACAGATGGTATAAGCTTTATTCCACCTAAAGGGACATACCCTAAGATTTATTAACAGTGAAACCAGTGATTCTGAAAAACTGCTTGCACCTAATAAGCATCTACATGTATGTATTTATACTCTTCTCTAAAGGTAACTTTCAGTTACATGCTACTATGCCTCATAAGTGATCTATATAAATTATTTATATTTCACTCGAATAGTCTTAACATGCTTATTGTGACTTTCCCAGCCCCAGTGAATCACGGGACAAATGCCGGCCTCTGCTCTCTACCTTTACAATGATACTTGTCTTACCAGCACTTTTGATTAATCCCATAAATGTCTAGTTACCTCTACACAGTTATGAACAACAACATAAAAAATAAATTTGTATAAGATTGTATTGACCCTGTACATGCAATATTTCTATTTGTTATGTTCTTATTTTAGAAGATAACCTCTTTTCCTAAATATGTTTATGCACCCCTGAAGAAGAAAAGAAAAATAAATTAAATTTTAAAACGCGTTTGGTGTCACTTGAATTTCCTGATTGGTGCTATCAATTGGAAATCTGAGTGTACTAGAGTATATCTAGGAATTGTGCAATAATTTGGTATTGAGTAATGTGTGTGTATGTATGTATGTATGTATGTATGTGTGTATATATATATATATATATATATATATATATATATATATATATATATATATATATATATATATATAATATAATTAATTTTTCAACAGAATTACCTTTTCCTAATGCTACTTTACCTACACCAAACTGGACTAATATTTTCCACAATCAAAAATGCTAAAGCTTGTATTTTTAGACTATATTCATGTGTACAAATATCAGGTCACAATTTATGCAGTATGGCGATCCGGTTAAAATACGTGGTAGCTGAACACTGTTCTGAGTGGTGGTCATTCAGAACCACCTGTTCAGGAACTCAACTCCTGAACCCAGAAAATGCTGCATTCGGGTAAAAAGCCCTGAATGCAAGTGCTACTCAGAACAGCATACAGCCGCTGCGTATTTCAGCTGGTCTTTGATTTTGGCAGGGCTGCTGCCAGCGGGATGTACAATGCCTCCTGGGCCCTGCAATTCTCTCTAAGGGCAAAACCACCTATGTGTATAAGGCCCCTTTCACATGGCTCCGTTCCGTCGACTGAAGCGGGGGATCGATCCACTGAGCAGGCAGATAACCGCAAACAGAGCGGAGACGGAGGTGTCAGATCCCTGCTGTTCTCTATGGGGGAATCGGATTAGAACAGACCGCCTGTCCGTTCTCATCTGACCCGCCAGACAGATGGAAAATAGGGTTTCCATCCATCCGGATTTGACGGACATGATCGGATGTCAGCGGACATGTCTCCGCTGACATCCGCTGCCCCATAGAGATGCATGGGGCATCTGTTCAGATCCGCCTGAAAAACTGACAGGCGGATCTCAATGGCCCGCATGTGTGAAAGGGGCCTTTAGGCTGAATTTTTTTTTCCATCAATGAAGTCATTGCAAACTGTGACTCACAATGTAAGCAATAACCTAATGATGGATGTATACTTGTATGGAATTATGGACTTTTACCAGCAACACATAGTTAAAGAGCTGTGATTTTTGAGTCAAAAAAATTCTAAAACTAAAATTGTACAAACTCTTTATTGTTGTAACAAATTTTATATATATATATATATATAATATATATATATAATTACACACACACACACAACCAATGTGGACTTTAAATTATTTTTATTTTGTTTACCTTGCTTTAAACATTTTATTGTATGTTGTTTCTTTGGCTCTATATACACCTATGCAATTTAATGCATATATTCAGGTTAGAAATAGTTTTAAATGTTGCTATCCCATCTTTGCAACTTCTGTTCGATGAGAAAGTTTGTCTACTTTCAATGTTGACTAATAGTACACGGCCTATTGAGGACAATGGCTTTACATGAAAACGCTCATGAAAATTTGTGAACCATGCCAAATGGTATAATTTTTATTACACAACAATACAGTATTAAATTATTTGCATTCTCTAGAGAAATAAATCAATAAATGCCATGCAAAATTGGCATGCAGAAGTAATGGAGAACTTCTAATGATTTTCATAAAACACATTTTCTTTGTAAACCTTTTATTGCTGTTTCTTCAGCAATATATCTGGAATTGTGTAAATAAAAAATAAACCTAGGAAGTACAGTTTTTTTCTCTATTGTTGTGGAATGTAATATAAGTGGGAGCTGTTTTTCCTTATCTGAGTAAAGAATGTAGTTTGCAAACTTGAAAGATCTCAACAAACTATCAAAACAAATAATCCTGTGTTCCAAACTGACGCACTCCAGTTTTAGTACATCAACCCTACTGTAATATCTGGTGCAGCTGTGCATGGTAGCCAAACGGCTTCTAACTTCAGCTTGTTCAATTAAGCTTTGACAATAAAACCTGGAAGCTGATTGGTTTCTATGCATAGCTGCACCAGATTTTGCACTCTGCAGTTTTAGAAAAGCGACCCCACTGACTCTTAACATTTTAGTTTTAGAGTTTATATATTGATGTCCAATGTGTGCAAGATTCATTTAATTATTCAATCTTTTTATTTGCAGGTTTTCGAAAGATAAGTTTAGATGATCTTCGAAAGGCCTACATAGTTAAAGACGTCCAGCAATATATTCTTCATCGTTTAGACCAAGAAGAAGCACTGAGACAACATTTAACAAAGGAGACTGCAGAGATGTTAAATCAGCTTCACATTAAAAGCAGCGGGTGCTTTCTTTATCTGGAGCGTGTATTAGATGGTGTTGTCGAAAACTTCATCATGCTTCGTGAAATTCGTGATATTCCTGGAACTTTAAATGGTTTATACCTCTGGCTGTGTCAGAGGCTGTTTGTAAGAAAACAGTTTGCTAAGGTCCAACCAATTTTAAATGTTATTCTAGCTGCTTGTCGACCACTAACAACTATTGAACTGTTTCATGCGGTTTGGACCAAAAACATGTCATTGACCATGGAGGATTTTCAGCGTAAGATGGATGTTCTGTCTAAAGTATTTGTTGATGGACTAGGCAATACTAAAATCCTGTTCCACTACAGTTTTGCAGAGTGGCTGCTTGATGTAAAGCACTGCACCCAGAAATATTTATGTAATGCAGCAGAGGGACATAGGATGCTTGCAATGAGTTATACATGCCGAGCAAAAGAACTGACACCAGTAGATGTTCAGGAATTTGGATTACATCTAATACATTCAAATTTACAGTTAACAAATTCAGAACTGGCTTTATGGATGATCTGGAATGGAACGTGTGTAAAAGACTCCTTATGTACGGTAATACCAAAGGAACAAGAGGTGTTGCAATTACTAGTAAAAGCTGGTGCCCATGTTGACAGTGAAGATGATAGAACATGTTGCATTGTACGGCAAGCTTTGGAAAGAGAAGATTCAATCCGTACACTCCTCGATAATGGTGCATCTGTTAATCAGTGTGACTCAAATGGAAGAACTCTGTTGGCTAATGCTGCATATAGTGGTAATCTAGATGTGGTCAACTTGCTAGTCTCAAGAGGGTCTGATCTTGAAATTGAAGATGCCAATGGACAAACAGCACTTACTTTGGCAGCCCGTCAAGGCCACGTGAAGGTTGTGAATTGTTTAATTGGATGTGGCACAAATATAAATCATTGTGATCATGATGGTTGGACAGCACTGAGATCTGCAGCATGGGGTGGGCACACTGAGGTTGTGTCTGCACTTTTGTATGCTGGAGCCAAAGTTGATTGTGCAGATGCCGACAGTCGAACAGCTTTAAGAGCAGCAGCATGGGGAGGGCATGAAGATATCGTACTGAATTTACTACAGCATGGAGCTGAAGTTAACAAAGCTGACAATGAAGGCAGAACTGCTTTGATTGCAGCAGCATACATGGGGCATAGGGAAATTGTAGAGCATCTGTTAAATCATGGTGCAGAAGTCAATCATGAAGATGTGGATGGAAGAACAGCCCTATCAGTAGCAGCTCTTTGTGTTCCAGCAAGCAAAGGTCATGCATCTGTTGTCAGTCTCTTGATTGAGAGAGGAGCAGAGGTAGACCATTGTGATAAGGATGGAATGACTCCCCTACTTGTGGCTGCATATGAGGGACATGTGGATGTGGTCGATCTTCTCCTAGAAGGTGGTGCAGATGTTGATCACACGGATAACAATGGACGTACTCCCCTCCTTGCTGCAGCTTCTATGGGGCATGCATCTGTTGTTAATACATTACTTTTCTGGGGTGCTGCTGTGGATAGCATTGACAGCGAAGGTCGTACTGTTCTTAGCATTGCATCAGCTCAAGGAAATGTTGAAGTAGTAAGGACACTTCTGGACAGAGGCCTAGATGAAAACCATAGAGATGATGCTGGATGGACTCCACTTCATATGGCTGCTTTTGAGGGTCACAGACTAATATGTGAAGCATTAATTGAACAAGGTGCTCGAACAAGTGAAATTGATAATGATGGCAGAATACCTTTAGTTCTAGCTGCCCAGGAAGGACATTATGACTGTGTACAGACCCTCTTGGAAAATAAATCTCCTGTTGATCAAAAAGGATATGATGGTCGGAATGCTCTCCGTGTTGCCTCCTTGGAAGGGCATAGAGATATAGTTGAATTGCTTTTGAGCAATGATGCTGACATCAACTCAAAAGATGCTGATGGACGTCCTACACTTTACATTCTATCCCTGGAAAATCAGTTAACAATGGCTGAATATTTTTTGGAAAATGGAGCTAATGTGGAAGCTAGTGATACTGAAGGGAGAACAGCTCTTCATGTTTCCTGCTGGCAGGGACATTTAGAGATGGTTCAGACCCTGATGTCCTACCGGGCTGATGTTAACGCATCTGACAATGAGAAACGTTCTGCCTTACAGTCCGCTGCCTGGCAAGGGCATGTAAAAGTAGTGCAGCTATTAATTGATAATGGTGCTCTTGTGGATCATACATGTAACCAGGGTGCTACTGCACTCTGCATTGCTGCCCAGGAAGGACACACTGAAGTTGTTCAGGTTTTATTGGAACATGGTGCAGATCCAAATCATGCAGATCAATTTGGAAGGACAGCTATGCGTGTTGCTGCTAAAAATGGACATACACAAATAATTAAGTTGCTTGAAAAATATGGAGGATCAACTCTCAATGGATGCAATCCATCTCCTGTTCATACAATGGAGCAAAAAAGCTTAAACACAACATCAACTAAAGTACAGTCTTTAACAATTAAATCTAATAGCTCATCCAGCACTGGAGGGGGTGATCACCCAACTATGCGAGGATTGTGTAATGGACCCTCTCATGCTTTCAGTTCTCCCTCAGAATCTCCAGATTCTACAGTAGATAGACATAAGTCTTCTCTTTCAAACAATTCACTTAAAAGTTCTAAAAATTCTTCACTTCGTACAACTTCATCTACAGCAACTGCTCAAACAGTGCCTATTGATAGCTTCCATTGCCTTTCTTTCACAGAACAAATTCAACAGCATTCACTTCCACGTAGCAGAAGTAGACAGTCGGTAGTTTCTCCCTCTTCCACTACACAGTCTTTAGGGCAGAACAATTCACCAACAAGTGAATTTGAATGGAGCCAAGTCAAACCGAGTTTAAAATCCACAAAGACAAATAAAGGGGGCAAAGGAGAATCATCAAACAAATCTAGCTCTATAACCAAGAAAACCAAGCAAAGTAACTCTTCCCAGTCTAAAGTTTTGGAATATGAAATGACACAATTTGACAAAAGAGTGCATATTCCTAGTTCTGGCTCTGGAGTAAATGTACCACTAAAGCAAATCCCTACGGACCCTTCAAAACTTCAAATTACATCAGTTCAACAGCAGAGTGCGGAACAAAAGAAAAGGAATGGAATTCTGACCAATCCCAATTATCACCTTCAAGGGAATCAGGTTTTTCTTAGTAGGGTTTCTGTGCCTCGTTCTGTGTCAGGTCGAGGGCATCCGGAAGTTCTAGAAGGATATCCTTCAACAGAAACCGACTTAGGCCTTAAACAGTCACTTAAACTTCAAATTGAAGGAACTGACCCTAGCTTTAACTACAAAAAGGAAACTCCACTATAACTGGTAAGAAATGTTTTGGTAATTTTTCAACATTTTTAGTAGTCTTTTGGCAAACAACATGCTTTTTTTATGTACAGTGGGGATCGGAAGTTTGGGCACCACAGGTAAAAATTTGTATCAATGTGCATAAAGAACCCAAGGAAAGATGGAAAAATCCCCAAAAGGCATCAAATTACAGATGATTATTCTTATGTCAACAAAAGTTAGATTTTATTTCCATCATTTCCCCTTTCAAAATAACAGAAAACAAAAAATGGCGTTTGCAAAAGTTTGGGCACCCTGCAGAGTTAATATCTTGTACTGCCCCCTTTGCCAGTTTGAGGTCCCCTGGGGTAATGTGTAGAGGAGAGTCAGGGGGTAGACTAGTATATGATTTTCACTTTTCCTGAATGTGTGAAGTGATCTTTAAATAGATCAGTATTTATATTTTAAAGTGGTTTATAGGCAATTATAACTGGTGGTGGTAGTATTAGTACCTCTACACCTGCTGGTCATCAATTGTTTTTAATTTTTTTGTTTTGTGACTGTTACAAATCTATAGGGTTACCATACCAACACTGGAAGTTATTCATCTTTTTTTTTTTTTTGGTGCAGCGCAGCCAGGCCTTTGAAACAACTACTCACACTGGTCTCTGGGGTCTTGCCATCATTATACAATGTGTTTAAATTCTGCAAAGTCACTCCTGTTTGATGAAAACCGTTGTCTGTAATTTGGAGCTGTGGACTAGTGAAGGGACATGGTTAAGTTACCACGATATTATAGTGATCAGCTCATATTCAAGAAGAGCGTCATTTCATGCCACAGGCTTTAAGCTTTCTTCCACATTGTGTATCTACATAGCGAAAATGGGTATTTATACAAGATTTCATTCTATGTGCAAGTGAACTGCAACAAATCACACAAGTTTGGTATATATAGGATGGATAACCGTTTATTTTAATCGTACAGTACAGGACACAGGAGTTGATTCTTAGGCTATGGGTTATATGCCCACTCTGAGGCTCAAGTTTTTTTTGCTAATGTCCTTTTGGTAATTGACTGCTATGTCTGTCGGAGAATTTTCACCACTTTTCCTTAGTCAAATCACACACTTCTGTCAAAATCTGACTCCTTAGCGACTTCTAGCTCATTAGTAGTTTCCATATTGGTTACCATCCATGTAAATGGCCTGTAATGATTGCTACCAGCACTGCATCCTGTGTTTGGCACTTACCTAGATACATGGTGCATTGAGTGAGTTAGCCGCAGGGTGCTATACAGCTCCAGGGCCATGGTCCAATCCTCTGACCCCCAGACACTATACCTCCCTCTTCCCCACCCCTTGCACATCATTCACCCAGACAAATGTGCACTACTCTCCCTTTGCCTCTTGGGATATGCACGTTGCATATCCCAGGAAGCATAGTGCCCTATTAGGAAAGGAGCAGGGGGGCAGAGCATCACAAGGCCCAAGAGCTGAACCGGGGGCCTTGTGATGATATCATATAAGAAAATGGTGGCACGAGACTGAGTGGGGCGGAATTCTAAGAGGATTCTGTAGGACACCGCTGGATCCACTCAGCAGGCGAGTATCCTAAATGTCCCGAACCAGCGTCAAGGTAGACAGGTTTTGGGGGAAAAAAAGGGGGGGGGGGCTGGAGATGCGCTTCAGGGTAACAAATTTAGATATACTTAACTTTAGGTATAGTACAGAGCACAGGTCCCTCCCCTGTTCCTCTGTGATCATTTAACTGCTTGCTAAAAAAAAACAGGAACCTTAAGCCCCGGTTCACACTTGTGCGAGTGCGGGGTTCGCATGTAATGTCGGAGCGCACTGCTCCTTCATTACATGCGATCGGCTGTGCGGTGCGAGTTTAGCCATACACTTTGTATGGCTAAATTCGCACCGCACCCGCAGCAAACACGCACAGGGACCCTTTTTGGCAGCCGCATCAGGATCGGATCGCACAGCGGTTCACACTTGTGCGATCCGATCCTGTGCGAACTGCAAGATCGCACTGCGATATGCGATCAAACTGGGGGTGTCGTTAAGATTACATTGACACCCCCAGCATATTGCATATGGCAGTGTGAACTGCCGGGGGTGTGTGTGTGATGCGGGAACAGGCTGCGGATTCGCAGCCTTCCCGCACTCGCATAAGTGTGAACCGGGGCTAAATCCATGGTCTAATAAACTTTTGTGTCATGTACTCCAAGTTATAGAATTTACACTTAAATCAAAATATCTATTTATTTTTTTTATTTGTGTAAAAATCAAAATCTAGTCAGCAGAGAGTGAGCTCATCAGTCTGCTACTGCTCCTTGATTGGTAATTTACAGGTTGGAGAATGGATGAGTTGTATTGATAAAGTAGAAGTATAGCCAAAGTGATTATGGGTATGCTGCTCCTATGGATCACAGGAGTGAAGTTTGTTCTGTACTCTTGTAACCTGTTTTCGGCAGGCAACGGGCTAAAGCTCACTGTTTGTTGATGTCACTTTATAGTAGGAATCCACCAAGGTGCCTGGACCTACAGCTGGCTTAGCCGCTGGGAGACTGAGCCAGCTGCTCCTGCCCCACCACAGTTTGCACAGTTTTGGTGTTCCAGTGAGTGCTTGGGGGGGGGGGGGGCGCAGAACAGAGAGCCTGTGACTGAAAGTCGATCTTTGATAGTGCAGTTCTTGGTTTTGGAGGCAGCGGGGGAAATCTGCAACTTGGATCAGTGCTTCACCCATCTAGGTGAGTATAAATGTTTTTTTTTAACCATACTAATTTTTTTAAGCTACAAAGATAAGAGATGTCACCAACCTGGCTATGTGCCAGTTGTAAAATGGTAAATGGACTGAAATACAAATAAACATTCCCTGAAATGTGTTTCACCTCTGTTGCTTTTTTCCCTGGAATTCCGTTTTTTTTATCTCACACCCACTTACATTTACAGTGGCGAAAATAATTATTTGTTCCCCTGCAGATTTAGTAAGTTTGCCCACTTAAAAAGAAATGAAGGGTCTATAATTTTTATCATATGTGTATTTTAAATGATGGAGACAAAATATCAACCAAAAATTCAGAAAAAACACATGATACAAATGTTATAAATTGAGTTGCAGTTTAGGGAGTAAAATTTAAGTATTTGATCCCCCAAGCAAAACATGACTTGGTACTTTGCGGAGAAACCCTTGTTGGCAAGCAGAGGTAACACGTTTCTTGGTTACCAGGTTTGCACACTCAGGAGGGATTTTGCTCCAGATCTTCTCTTAATCCTTAAGGTTTCTTGGCTGTTGCTTGGCAACTCGAAGTTTCAGCTCCCTTCATAAAATTTTCTATAGGATTAAGGTCTGGAGACTAGGCCACTCCATGATCTTAATGTGCTTCTTGTTGACCCATCTCTTTTGTTGCCTTGGCGGTATGTTTTGGGTCATTGTCATGCTGGAAGACCCATCTTCAGGGTTCTTGCTGAGGGAAGAAGGTGGTTCTCATTCAAGATTTTACAATACATGGCCTCATCCATTGGCTCCTCAATCTGGCAAAGTCAAGCCTCTACTTTAGAGAAACAGCCCCAAAGCATAATGTTTCCATTTCCATGCTTGACTGTAAGGATGGTGTTCTTAGGGTCATAGTCAGCATTTTTCTTCCTCCGAACACGGTGGGTCAAGCTATTGCCAAAGAGCTCAGTTTTGGTCTCATCTGACCACAGCACTTTCTCGCAATCCTTCTCAGAATTATTTAGATGTTCGCAAACGATCCTGTACCCTCTTGTGGAGGGGGGCCTTGCGGGCGCTGCAGGATATCCATCTATGGCGGCGTATTGTGTTACCAATGATTTTTTTTTTTCAAATAATTATTTTACTCACTGAACTGCAACTCCATATATAACATTTGTATTGTGTTTTTTTATATATTTTTGGTTGATATTCTGTCTATTATTTAAAATCTATGATAACAATTATAGCCCCCTAATTTCTTTGCAAGTGGGCAAACTTTCAAAATCTATAGGGATCAAATACTTTTTGCCACTGTAAGGCCCCATGCACACAGGGCGTCAAAAAAAAAAAAAGCTGCAGAGCCACTTCTAACGCCAGAAAGAAGCAGCTGTAAAAACGTGCTTTTAGTAGCTTCTTCCATTGGCGTTATTGCACGTTTGGCCACGTTGCTTTTAGCAGCATTTTTTCTGCCTCCATTCAAAATCAATGGTTCCCTATTGGAGCCCTTTGATTTGAATTGAATGCGCATCGCAAGTCGGATCATTATGATTCAACTTGCGGTGCGAGAATCTTGAGGGGGAACTCCACGCCAAAATGGGAAAAAAACGGCGTGGGGGGGGGTCCCCCCAGGTTCCAAACCAGGCCCTTCGGGTCTGGTATGGATTTTGAGGGTAGCCCCCATGCCAAAAAAACGGCTTAGGGTCCCCCCCAATTCAAATCAATAGGCTCCCATAGGAAACCATTGATTTTGAATGGGAAAAACGTATAACATTGCTTAACGCTGTATAACCAACGTTATTCAGCCTTTAGCAGTGTCAGACGTTTTTACAGCTTGATGCTGCAGCTCCAGAATGCACTGGTCCTGGGTTTTTTATTTGCAGCTATTAAATGCCTATGCCACTTGGAGCTCCTAAAAGCTCTGTGTGCATGAGGCCATAGAATAGTATGGATGGGCATTTTGCAGCTGCAAAAGAAAAACGTCTGACGCTGCTAGTATCAGCTGCAAAAACGCCCTGTGTGCATGGGGTCTAAAGGGCACTAATGCTGCTCTGTATTTCTTGTGCATCGTTAAATTTGTGTAAGGGCTTGAATTTGACCTGGTATTAGTATTTTGCAGGAGCACTATATAGCAAGGTTCAGACTGGGAGAGAGTCAGACAGCACAAAGAGTCAAGCTGGCCTTATGTGGATCAAAATTCAGCAGAATTCTGCAAATTTTGATGTGTGTGTAGCCTTCTCTGTTCAACAGCAGCTGGTCATTAGACCGGCTTCTGTTAGGCCCCTTTCACACATGCTGTCCATTTTTCATTCAGCCATTGACAGATGAAAAACAGACATCAATGCATCTCTATGGAAAAATGGATAATCCTCCATTTACATCATTTTACATCCACATCCGTCGTCCTTTTTTTTTTAGCTAATCAAAGCTCTATTTTTCTTCCGTTAAAAAAAAAAAAAACGAATTGGACAAAAAATTATTTAAACTGACAAATGGTCAGTTTTTCATCTGTTTTTGCATTGGTAGTGTAGTAATGTAAACTGATGAAAAACTTATGACCACTTCATCCATTTTGACGTGACTGAATTGATGAAATAAACGATCCACATGTGTGTAAAGGGCCTTAAATGGTTCTGCTGGACAACCAGTATTTGATCAGCACAGGCTGCAGCGCTGATCAGTGTATTCAGACAGCAGGTAATCCCGCTATCAAAGACAGGATAGGGAGAATTTCTCCATCCACCTTGATTGAATGTGTGGATTGAAAAATTGGTGTGTTTTGTGTTTTTTCAGCCAGGTGGAGTAATGTATGTCCAGCTTTAAACAGTTGTGCTGCAGAATGAGCAGGCTATTATACAAAGAATGTATGGTGCAAATAGGCTTCTCTGACTGAAACTGGAATTATATAGAATATTATAAATACAGTCCATCCAAATGGGAGAGATGCGATGAGATGCACGTCGAAGCCCAGATGGAGGAAAGGGGGGCGATGATCCGCGCCACATCCGGGAAGTGGCATCACGCTAGCCTGACAGTGCGTTCCACAGGACAAGGAAGGGCCGGTTCTCATTGGACAACCCGACTGCAGGCAGGCAGTCTTTCCTCCATCTGGGCTTCCTTCGATGTGCGTCTCATCACCTCCTCTCTCCCATGAAATACAGACAGCCAAGGGCAGTGTCACCATCCTCTGATTGTGCCTATGTCTATTCACAATATCTGAGCAAGCTATTATGAGGAGAGTGACAGATTATCTCATCGGTGTGCTGCTTCTCATTTACCTGCCTATTTGCAAGATTTGTAAAGGGAAAAAACAGGCCTTCTGCCCCTGCCGGAAAGGGTATTTCTGTGTGGCAGATCTGTGTAAATATCAATTATATGAACATAAATGCAAATCTTACTGCAGGGCTTGACTAATTTTCTTTGAATCCAGGAAACAGCCAAAAAGTTAGAAGCCAGTTTTTTTTTAACTAACGATGTGTACAGAACCCTGTGTGTTTGTAAACACAGGACTCTGTGTGGTGATTAGCTAAAGCTGATCAGTGGGTCTTAGCCATAAATAGTTGGCCAGGACCAGCTGACAAAATCCTGCTGTAGCCAGTGTCAGCGCGGATCAGCAGGGAGCATGCACATGCGCACCTCTAACCCAGAACAGGCTGGATGATGTACGTGTGCTTGTGCCACCTGCCTGCAGTAAATGTACTGTGGGCAGGCGGAAAGCACTTAATATAATTATAAGGGTGAACTTGTGCTGCATTTTTTTTATTTTTTTTTAGTTTTTTTAAGCAAAACTCCTTTAGAGACCAACTGTTGGTCTGAAAGTTATTGTGGGGGTCGTTGATATAAAGGGACTCTAATTGGGGTCTGGAAAGGGGGTGCTGATGTAAGGTGACTGATATAATGGGGGTCTCTAATTGGGGGTGCAGACAGCTGATCTAATGGTCAGCAACCATTAGGCTGCATTCACATGTCAGCGTATGATCGTGGGCAGAACCGCCGCGGTTCCGCCCGCGATTCGGAGATTTATTGCAAATCGCGGGACGCCTAGCATTGCCCGTTGATTTGCAATAGCCCCCCAAACGCCGAGCGATGTTGCCGCGATTTACGCCCACCGAATCGCGGCAACATCGCGCAAACAAAATCGCGGGGGGCGATACGCTCCAAAGAAGCTCTTGTACTTTTTTGGAGCGTATTGCGTCCCGCGATTTTGTTTGTGCGATGTTGCCGCGATTCGGCGGGCGTAAATTGCGGCAACATCGCTCGCGTTTGGGGGGCTATTGCAAATCAACGGGCAACGCTAGGCGTCCCGCGATTTGCAATAAATCTCCGAATCGCGGGCGGGAACCGCGGCGGTTCTGCCCGCGATCATACGCTGACATGTGAATGCAGCCTTATATCAGCAGTCAGCATCTTCCCATTAGAGACCCCCCATTAGCGCACAGTCCCCTTATATCGGTGCCCCTGTCCCCCTCCCTTCCTTCGAGACCTCCATTAGAGAGAGATCTTCCTTGTATCAGCATCCCCTACACTCTTTGACTACGATTAGATTGCCTGGGAATAATTCCTTACCAGCAGGAGTGACAAGCGGTTCCTATGGGGAAGAAGGAGAGCACACATTACAGGCAGGCAATGCTGACAGGAATCATGACTGAGTTTGAGGATGCCCCCACTGAGTTCCTGCACTGGCTGTCTGCATCCCAGGACAAGCTAAGTTGACATGCTGGGACTGATGTTGTGTCTGGATTTCAGGTGAACAGAAACTCTGGCACAGGTATCAAAACCTGGCCTGTCTGGGTCAATTCTGTACAGGTGGCAACCCTGTGCTCACGCCAACAGTAAATGGGCTGATAAAAGCCCAGGTGCCAGGATGCAATTTTTAGTAGGCATGGCAACCTGGCACCTGGGATTTGTTGAGCCCTGTTTTAGTGACTAAAATGGCTCACAAATATATAGATTTCATCGTTGAATTTAGCTGTTTGCCTGATGTTTATCTATAAATTGTCAATTTTATGTAATATTTTTTTCTTCACATTTCACAGGTTGAAAAAGCACAAGACTGTAACGTACTAGAAGACACCTAAAACTGCAAATCTTTTTTTTTTTTTCCTTACCATAAAAGTTTACTGGTATTGTTTTAAAAGGACAGTCCATTCAAATGTGAAATTTCAGTTATTGGTGGTATATGCTGGGGCAGGTCACAGTTTTGGCATCTTTAGTATCTAGGAGACTTAAGCAGCAAGATTCCCAGCTATAGTTCCTGTCAAAGTTTCGAATCAATTTGTTTTGTTTTTTTAGCTCACCCGTGGATATTTCTTTCATTTGCATCCAGAAATCTGACTAATTTTGCGGCATGCCTTTTTTAATGCAAGATGTGCAGGTCTGTTGACTCAACTGCAATGATCTTACCACCAGAGACTCACACATGTATAACACAAGTTAACTCTCCAGCAGTTACCAAAAACTGAAATGCCAATTTTGGGTTGACTGGATATTTATTTTGCCTAATTATAGGCAACTTTACAAAAGGAAAAAAAAATTGAAATTGTGTTCTTAAAAGTGTGCACAAAATGCACTTTGCAACTGCACCTAAAATTCCCCTTTCTCCCCCTAAAAAAATTGTGCTATTTGCAGCATTTTATATGAAACAGGAGCATAAGTATGCATGTCCTGCCGTGAACTGTATGACTTCTCAAATCTGCTGTTAAGAAATGAGACAAGCAGCTGAAATGTATTCATTTTTGTGTTTAATAAGTCAGGTCTTGACAGCATCTGAAATAATACAACTCTGTAGACTTGCAAACCTACAAAGTATCTTAACACTTTGAAGGCCAGAAATGTACGAGGAAAAAGACATGCACAGCCTAGTCCTCTGCAGTATTTACCTATTGAATGCAACAACTCTTGTATCATGCCCAGACATGCCTTGCACAGTCAAGAGTCCAACAAATTCCTTTTCCGCCTTTTTTGCTGTGGAGTTGAATGTAGTATTCTCAACTTTGCAAAATACAAAAATCTTTCAAAAGTGCATATTTATCTGCCACTGATGATCTCAGTGTTAAGTATTTTTCTGGTGTTAGCATTGTCAAAACTTTATTTAAATGAGCTTTGTAACCTGTTATGTTGTTTTTGTCCAGTTAGAGGAAATATGTAGTTAACTTGTTTGTGTCAGACATGTAGACATGTACAAATGACAATGGTTCCCTTTTTTTCCTGTAACTGTAATGGCATATTTATTTTCCACATGTAGCATATAGTGGTAATAGTAATAAAGCCTCTGCTGAAGAGCTACAACACAATATCGAAGTTTCAAATGTCTTGTCCCTGTGGGACATATACTTGGATATATGAAAATAAGTTCTTAAAGAAAACCATCCATATTTGGGCTTCTGCAAAATTCTGAATATGTGTTTTAATTATAATTATGGAGGTATATGTATGAAATCTTTAGGCTGAGTTCACACTGAATTTGGAGCAGTTCGCAGCAGGGGGTCCAGTGCATTCCCCTGCCCCATTTCAGGACTGAATTCAGGCCTAAAAAGGACCTGAACATGCACAGGACTTTTCTGCAAGCCGCTCCGCAGCCGACATGGAGCTGTGTAAATCAAATCCATTGAGAGCTAAGCACAGTCTCCTGTCATGCGAATTGAGTGCAAGGAAACGCACATCCAATTTGCAACAGTGTGAACCCAGCCTCATGCTTTCCCTTTATTTATCCTTGCTGGCTTGAGAGCTGGAGCCAGGGCTCATCTTAAGTCTGGTGTTTTCTGTAGTATCTGCCTGACCTTAGACTGAGACTGCATAAAAGTGCCAAATAGTGCTGTGTAGTTTAAAAATGAATGTAGACAACTGATTTACAGTCAGGCAGTTGACAGGACAGCTACTCTCATACATGAGGACATCTTAACCTGGCCCTGCGCTGGACAAATTTCGACCGGTTCGTCAGTTTAACTGGCTAAAATTAGCTATGTGGGTGGTCCTGTCTGCACCTTGCCAGCTAGTATCCTTTGATTGACAAATCAAAAGAGCCCCCCACAAAATTGCAACCGCTGTTAATTTATTCTAACACTTGCTGTCACCCTTTAAGAATGCAATAGCTTGCCTTGGCGATTCAACCATCTATGCGCTATAACAAGGATGTAGGAACCGGTTTTATGGTGGTTTTTTTTTTTTTTTTTTTCATTTGGTACGAGGGGGTGCTGATAAGTATTGAGCCTTATCCAGCAAAAATTGAGCTAGGAAGCTGTAACTGCCACACTATTCTACATATTTCCCCTGGAAGTCCATGCACTTGCGACATCTGTCCTGCAGCTTGAGTATCTGCAAATAAAATTCTCCTGACTGCTGGTGTAACCACTTATTTGCAGCATTAGTTGCCTCCGGAACACTCCCATATCGTTGTCCCTTTAGGTTGTTTTTTTCTTTTTAATTGGAGAACAGACGATAGAAGGCGCCACATCGGACATAAGGAGGTCCATTTTGCCATTGTTTCACCAGCAGTGTGTGACGAGGCATTGTCATGACACAGGATGACACCTTTGGAGAGCTTTCCTCAACGTTTTTCCTTTATATTTTGCCTCAACTTTGTCAATAAAGCACAGTAATATGTTGCATTGATGGTTGAACCCTTTTGGAGGTAGTCCACCAGCAGAACTCCCTTCTTATCCCAAAAAACTGTTGCCATTTTGCTTCTGCACTGACCTTTGCACACTGAACTTCTTTGGCCTGGGAGAACCACTGTGCCTCCATTACTTAGACTGTTCCTTTTTTTAGGATCATAACCGTAGATCCATATCTTGTTACCAGTTTGTCCAGGAAATCTGACTCCTTTTTTGCAAAATGTTCCAAAACAGCCACCGATGTCTCCATGTTTCCTCTTTTGTTCGGTTGTCAAAAGTTTTGGGATCCACTTTGCTGCAAGCTTTCTTATTTCCAAGTTGTGGATAATGGCACCAACTCTCTCACGTCATATTCCCAGATATGTAGCAATACTTTTTGCTGATATTCAGTGGTACTCCATGATTGTCATGGATGGCTTTCTCATTTGCAGGCACAGAGACAGAAACTGGCCTTTCACTGGGTTTCTCACTTTCAACACCGAAATGGGCAGTTTTAAATTTGACAATCTGGCGCTGAACTGTTGCAAATGAAGGGCCACTGTCACCCAAATTTTGTGACATTTCATCATGGATCTGCTTTGCACCTTTCCCTTGGAGAAACAGGAACTTGATTATGGTCCTATGCTCTTCCACACTGAATGTTTCTGGATGTGCTGCCATGTTCATTTTGTAGCTGAAAAAGAAAAAATTTAAAATCATAGGTAGTTGATTTTCGCACCATTCAATATAGACAAAGTGTCCAGTACACCCTGCAATTTACTGCTTCCTATCTCAATTTTGGGTAAGGCTCAATACTTATCATCACCCCCTCATACATAGGCTGAATGGTAAAAATCTTAAAGTATATAGCCAACTTTATTCCTTAACAGTCAGTATAGGTAAATAAGGAGCAAATATAATTAAGCCTGCACAGTTACAATAAATTTAGACATAAAAAAGGAGGAAAGGCTCTGTATTAAGTTTTAAATGGTTTCTGCACTGCTTTTAGTAATTCTGCAGACTAGTAAATGGCATTGTAAATACATTTCTCTATCGCTCATTGACAGACGTAGTCTTCTTGATTCTCAAGAGCTGGGTTATGTTGTCTCCGCAGGAGTAGGACTAGGCAGAATGACAAAACGTTCTGGCTCCACCCTAGGGGGCAGTCCCTGAGGGTATATCCTCCCTCTCTCTGCTTCAGGGAATCAGTTTTTTTCTGTCTAGTCAGGAGTAAGGACCTAAGTTCCTTGCTGGGATCTTTTGGTCCTGGCAAGACTTTTTTTCTTTAAGAAAAAGACATTTTTTAGGTAGTTTTCTCCAGTGTTTTTTTCCTGTGAGATCTTCA